>NC_051213.1:7140105-7352605 GCF_015220715.1 Pygocentrus nattereri
AATAAACTCTTTAATAATTTAAGACAAAAAGAGAAAATTGCCATATGTACAAGTTTAAATTCTTACAATTACATTAAAGTGGCAGTGACTGTGATAATAAGTATGAGACATACTGTATAAAACCTCTGAGTTATTGTACATAAAGGGAGGAGTTATGGAGTTTGATGGCCACAGGTAAGGATGACCTCCTGTGGTGCTCTGTGGTCATTTCGGTAGAATGAGTCTGAATGAGCTCCTGTGTCTCATCACCGTGTCGTAGAGTGGGTGGGAGCCATTGTCCATAATGGCCTGCAGCTTAGACAGCGTCCTCCTCTCCGACACGGCCGTCAGCGAGTCCAGCTCCACACCCACAACATCACCGGCCTTGTGGATCAGTTTGTTGAGTCTGTTGGCGTCTGCCACCCTCAGCCTGCTTCCCCAGCATGCAACAGCATAGAGGATCACCACCACAGACTCATAGAAGATCCTGAGCATAGTCCAGCAGATGTTGAAGGACCTCTGATGCCTCAGAAAATAGAGATGACTTTGGCCCTTCCTGTAGAGGGTGTCATTGTTTTTAGCCCAGTCCAGTTTATGGTCAATATACACACCCAGATATTTGTAGTCCTCCACAATGTTCCATCATGCCTTCCCGGACGACCAGAGGCTGCAAAGAGAGACAATTAACGCCCTTGATTTTAGAAAAAAACGTTGGATGAACATGTGAATACAAACCTCTGGACAGATACTGGAGTGAAGGAACTGAGGCCTGTTCAGACGCCCTTCTCCTCTCTGTGGACCTGCTTTGTTGTCAAGGCAATTCCAGTTAGGACTGAAACCGTTACAGAACAACAGCTCTTAATTCTATAATCTCTTATTTCCAGATCAGAAAACGGTGTCCCAGAATCACCCTCAGTTGCCAAAATGTCCTAAACATCTTAACTTTAAGATAAAAACCCAGAACGTCTTCTGTTTAACCGTCTGTTTCTGTTGTTTTATGCAGCGATCGGCAGCTTGGTTCACTTTAACTGGCGTAATGATGTCACGTCTAGTTTATCTACACTGAAAACAGTGCTTTGACATGTTTTTCCTAACAGCGGTTAAAAAGCCCAGGCGCTGCAAACGCGATCTCCACCGCCCCCTCTTATCACCATCGACTGTTAATGTTGATGAAAACTCGTCAGATAAAACATTTCAGTGATGGTGGTGTATAATGAGCAGACAGAGTAACCCAAGGTAAAATATCCCTCCAGTAAAAGTAGAAGTTCCTCCCTTTAGACCTCCACTTGAGTAAAAGTACTAAAGTATTTACCTTCAAATGTACTTAAGTATAAAGTAAAAGTACTAAAAGAGTAATTCTGGCTTTGATGTCCTGTTATCATTTTTATAACCAGACTGGCTTCATGAACTCATTTCAGGTGAAAGTCCTCCAGCGTCTCTCTTGGTAAACCAGTCTTTTAATAGAACGTCATTAATTAGTGACGCTGACGTCTATTAAAATGATCAGAAGCACAAAACACTGAAGGTAAACAGTTTCCATCAGGGAGAACCGAGTGGCTCTGAAATCACTTTTTACACACAAGCAAAGTTTCAGTTTCAGATTTATTTACAACTTAGTTCCAAGTTTAAGTTGAATAAAAACTGGCTTTAAACTCAGGATCACAGATGAGCTCCTTTACTATGTTGATCTGTAGGCGTCTGTTCATAAACATAAACCAGCCCAAACTCATTTACTATGCAATGAAATGGTGTTTGTAGAAATTAATTGGTGTTCTTGCTTTGCACATCTTTCGTTTTGACGTTACGTTTTCATACACAGTACAGATACACAAAAAAACTACTTAAGTACAGTAATGAATTACATTTACTTGGTTACAGTCCACCTTTTGTGTTTGTCCATCAGACAGTCTCTTAGCTAGCGGTCAGCCTGAACTGGTGTCAGATTGTCACTAAATGTTTTCAGTCGGGGGTCTGAAGCTCAGGTCTTCAGGGGCTCGTTCACAGCTATTAGCCAGAGTTTTATGTCCTCTAACAGGGAGATCAGCTCATGTGGGCCTAGATGGACAGTTAAATGTAGCACTAAGCTCTGTGCTGTTTATACAAACTCATATATGGACCTTTTTCTTCTCGCAGTATTCAGCACTGATCTAGTCTTATTTCTGTCAAGCTGCTACAACTTAATCATGCGTTTCTTATCATCCACAGCTATTAGCCAGAGTTGCAGGGCGACAGTCACTGAAAGACATCGGTCAGCATGTTTTTCCTGAAGACGGTGGACCGGCACAAGGTAATGATTCAGCCTCATGTCACTGTATTACGGAGCCCCGCTGCTGACATCCTGTATAAATAAAAAATAATGCGTGACCACACCTTAGTAACGCGTGGGAACGAGATCCTAATGCATGGCCATGACTTAGTAAGGCGTGGGAACGAAATCACAGCTTACTAAGTCGTGGCCACAACTTAGTTATCCTGTTTCCACGCCGTACTAAGTCGTGACCGTGCATTACTTTTATTTATACAGGATGTCACCAGTGGGGCTCCGTACTGTATACAATGATACAGCAAAAGTTTGGGCACCCCTGGCCAAATGGACATTTTGTTGACTATTTCAGTGAAAGTAAGTTGCGCATCCTCTGCAGAGACATGCTTCTGCACATCTTAGTGCACAGTTACTGTTTATTTACTCAATTTAATAAACTGGGAAAAAGTAAGACATAAAATGCTTGTGTAAAAGTTATGAAGCATTTTCTATTGATTTCTTTTTTTCTTGTTTGTTAAACTTAAGTTTGCAGAAAAAATGGTATATTTAAATGTGTTCGAAGTTTATTCAGAAAATCAACAAAATGTCAAGTAACTACCGGGTGCTCAAACTTCTGTGCATATCGTTGCTATCATAATAAAAAAGCCTCGTAAGTCGTTTTATACTTTTTCCAGCATCTATTGTATCTTCACTTTGGTGTTTCACTGCTACCCATGTGGAAAAAATATATTGTGTTTAGTAATTATATTTTTGCCGTGTATGATAATAGCAAACATAAATATTTATTAAATCTCATTTTAAATGCATTTAAAATGTATTTTCCAAACGTGTTTATTAAATATATTTTTGCAACATATGAAATGATCAGTGTATTTTTGGCCTTATTTATAAAATGGCCTTATTTATATTTCTTATTGCTTTTTTTTTTTCATTTCTATATAGTTTTAACAGGGTTTAGATAGAACTGAATGTACATGAACTGAATGAACAGTTCTGACTTCTGTTTTGATCTTTTTGTCGTGTTTTTATTATTGTATTTATATTTGCATATTTGTTGTATATATATATTGAATTTATCAGATATTTTATAAATAAGTAATTTATGGCCAAAAATGTTTATTTATTAAATACATTTTTCAGATGTCTTTTTAAATGTGTTTTCCAAATATATACATCAAATATATTTTTGCAATGTATGAAAATGGCCAAAAAATGTTTTGGTCAAATATATATATATATATATATATATATATATATATATATATATATATATATATATATATATATATATATATATATATATATATAATTATTATTATTATTTTTTTTTTTAATTGTTATTATTTATTTATTTTTTTATTTTTTTCATAATATGTGGTTTTACCAACTGTTACAGATAGAGCCAAATATATATGAGCTGAATTAATGTTTCTGTGTTTTGCTTTATACTTTGTATTAATCATGTATGTATGTAGTAAGACACACGAAATGTGTTTCAAATAAACAGGATATCAAATCATAAATGCATGTTCACAGAGTATCAATACCTCCAACACTTGCTTTTGTCATGTTAAAGATTCATTTACTAATATTTAAAATTAAGATACTGTAATACATTCATTTCAAATGTTATCAAACAGTAAAGTGCATTATACAATATTTTGGCTATTTTCGTACATTTTCGAATATATCTGATAAATACGTTTACATACATTTATTTTTCTGTGGTATATTTCTGTAGATATTATTTCCCCAAATGTTTTAAAGGAAATATATTTCAAAATGTATTTGTTTAATATGGCAAAATATTCTGAAATGCATTGTGGTGTTTGGAATGTACTTCAAATATATATAAATACATGTCATCTTTTTCCATAATGGTAATGATAGCAGTGTGATGGAAACTGGAACGTTGAAGACAAAAAAGACAAATGTACATTTTCTTTTTGCGTCCAGGTGATGTTGTCGAATTTCACGGAGTTGAGGGGAGCGGAAAGACTGAGATGCTGTATCACTTTATGATCCACTGCGTCCTCCCCAAGGACAGCGGGGGGCTGGAAGTGGAGGTGGTCTTTATAGACACAGACTACCACTTCGACATGCTGAGGCTGGTGAGCATCCTGGAGGCCCGCTTGACCCCGACAGCCGAAGAAAACGCAGACAGCGCTGAGAGTGAGACAGAGGAGGCGGTGCGCTCCTGCCTGCGGCGGCTCTCCGTCGTCCACTGCTCCAGCTCGGTCCAGCTGCTCCTCACGCTTCACTACCTGGAAGGCACGTTCTGCAGCCGGCCGGCTCTCTGCCTGCTGGTCATAGACAGCATCTCCGCCTTCTACTGGGTGGACCGCAGCAGCGGGGGCGAAAGTTTGGCCCGGCAGGAGGCTAACCTGAGGAAATGCGCCGAGCTGCTGAATAAGTTCCGCAGAGACTACGGCATTGTGGTTTTTGCCACTACACATGCTATTATGAGGAACTACTCGTCTGCAGCCGGCTCCACGCCACATGGGTCATCGGAAGCGAGCGGCTCTACTCCTTCCTGGAGGAACTTTACGGACTTCGACAAGCCGTATCTTTGCAGAACATGGCAGAGGATCCTGACACAGAGACTGGTGTTCTTGAAAAGTGAGCGAAGTCCTGTGGATCAAAAACAGGTGTTCACAGTTGCGTGTAGCACAGTCAGGACAAAAGGTGTTAAAAAATGCACGTTTTATGTCACAGAAGACGGGATTAAGTTCATTGAAGGGCAGTGAATGAGTGTATGTTTACTGCCAGTGTCATGTTAGAGTTTTGCACCTAAGCACTGTGTGCAGTTCATGGTGAACAGACCACCAGAAATGGTCCAAAATGACCTACAATAAAATCTTGTTGCAATAAAGTTAAAATGGAACTTTACTGATTTTTCAAAAAATGTTGAGATTCAATTGATGAGAAGTAAACAAACTCATTCAGCACGGTTTGGTGTGAAATGGTTCACTGTAGACAAACTTACTGACTTTACAGTGGTGGTGATGGGAACCAGGGGTCACAATGTCTACAACACAAATAGATATTTTATATACTATCAAAGCCACCAGTGAACCTACACACATATTCTGGGTGTTTATTGATGATGTTGATGGTGGTAAAATAGTGGAAAATCTGAAGTTTTCTTTGGGGGCTATTTTGCCTGACCACATGACCCTGCATGTACCCCTCCACAGTGAACGTTTTAGGCCAAAACATTCTCTCACAGCTATGATAAAACAAGGTCTAAGACTTGAAGCAGTAAGATTTTAGAGATGTTAAACTCTTCAGATGTCTGGTTCCTATCACCACCACTGTGAACAGTTCTGACTGTAGGTTTCTCTAGAACAGAGCATTTCACACCAAGCTGCTCTGGATGTCCCTTGTAATGATTTCCTTGTGCAGAGATTTTGAAAAATTGGAGAAAATCCAATTTAGGACCTTCTCACATAAGATTGACATTTCAGAGGGACGTGGTTGTATCACAGCAGCCACTGTGACAGTGGCATCAGACCAGCATTGGAGAGGAAATGGACCGTTGAGGGTTTTGTGTTTTCTCAGGTTTAACTTCCCTGATTAAACTCTTCTGTGATTTATCAAGCGATTCAGATAAGCTGGAAAATGGAAAACTCTAAAATCTGTGATTGAGACTTCTAAGAAGTGCTTTTGGCACTCATGACTGCCCTGTACAGGCTACTGCTCTGGCAGACCTGACCGCTGGAAGGGATTTGCCATTATTATAAGGATGCTATGCTGTCCCACTGTGCAAATCCGCAGGTCCTCAGGAATGAGATTAAAACTCACGTCTTTAGATCTAGAGGTCACTGTGGTGTCTCAACACTCTTCGTTCACATATTTTAAAACAAATTTTCTGTATCAATAAATGTTTTCACTGGTTACTGTGTTATTTTGCTATAAAACCCTTAAATTTAATGAAGGACATTTGAATTAGTGTGTGTTGTGAGTTCATTCAAGACAGTGGATACCAAAATGACTTATTTCTAATCTCGCTGCTGTCAGAAGAAAACTTTGTATCTCCAAAATGGTAACTTTACAGGAGAAGGAAAAAACATGCTTTACTTTCAATGTAAGTGAATGGAACCAGAATTTTTCCCATGTCATTTTGGGTAATTTCTTTTAGGCCATTCATCATAAAATTTACAAAGAATATAAAGAGTAACAGATATTTTCTAATTATGTCAAAAACTGAAAAATATAAAAACATCACCAAAAAGTGCAACCAACAATCAAACTTACAGACCCAAAGGCGTGATGTCCAACAAAAATTAGACTAAAGGCAAAGTCAGTCATCCCAGGATTTTCCTTACAAAAGTCAACAAAAATAACCGAAAACAGACCAGAGAACTTTGTGCAAATCATTGTCAACTGTTGAAATAAAACTGCTCCAATTTAAACATTTCAGCAAGATAGACCGACATTCAGAGTCAAACTTCAGCAACACTTCAGCCTCGAGATCCTCGTCAGTGACCGACTCCGCTTGGGCTGAGGATCAGGCCGGAATAATCTCTCCACTGCTGTAGAGATAACAGTCCTGCTTTTCTGAAAAATCGTTATGACACAGTTCTAACACTTCACAATAATGCTGAAGTTACAGTATGACTGCTAATTCACCCTTTAGCGCTGAAAACTGACACACAGCAACGCAGATGACGAAACGGCAAGGAGAGATTTGTGACGAACATCGATCATTTTGGAAATTGATGGACTCATTTACGTTCATTATCACTCGTTTCCTCATTTCCTTACGTTTAATCTGCAACAACTCGCGAAGCTGAAGTCGTTTGTCGTTCTCGAACTGCTCCGTTCCACCTTAAATGGCGCAGCAGGGTATAAAAAGTATCTAACAGCTGTAGCGGCTACAGGTTTATGAAAAGTAGCTAACAGCTGTGGCGGCTACAGGTTCATGAAAAGAAGCTAACAGCTGTAGCGGCTACAGGTTTATGAAAAGTATCTAACAGCTGGAGCGGCTACAGGTTCATGAAATGTATCTAACAGCTGTAGCGGCCACGGGTTTATGAAAAGTAGCTAACAGCTGTAGCGGCTACAGGTTCATGAAATGTATCTAACAGCTGTAGCGGCTACAGGTTCATGAAATGTATCTAACAGCTGTAGCGGCCACGGGTTTATGAAAAGTAGCTAACAGCTGTAGCGGCTACAGGTTCATGAAATGTATCTAACAGCTGGAGCGGCTACAGGTTCATGAAAAGTAGCTAACAGCTGTAGCGGCTACAGGTTCATGAAAAGTATCTAACAGCTGTAGCGGCTACAGGTTCATGAAAAGTATCTAACAGCTGTAGCGGCTACGGGTTCATGAAAAGTATCTAACAGCTGTAGCGGCTACGGGTTTATGAAAAGTAGCTAACAGCTGGAGCGGCTACAGGTTTATGAAATGTATCTAACAGCTGTAGCGGCTACAGGTTCATGAAAAGTATCTAACAGCTGTAGCGGCCACGGGTTTATGAAAAGTAGCTAACAGCTGTAGCGGCTACAGGTTCATGAAATGTATCTAACAGCTGTAGCGGCTACAGGTTCATGAAAAGTAGCTAACAGCTGGAGCGGCTACGGGTTTATGAAAAGTAGCTAACAGCTGTAGCGGCTACAGGTTTATGAATAGTAGCTAACAGCTGTAGCGGCTACAGGTTCATGAAAAGTATCTAACAGCTGTAGCGGCTACAGATTTATGAAAAGTAGCTAACAGCTGTGGCGGCTACAGGTTCATGAAAAGTAGCTAACAGCTGTAGCGGCTACAGGTTTATGAAAAGTATCTAACAGCTGGAGCGGCTACGGGTTTATAAAAAGTAGCTAACAGCTGTAGCGGCTACGGGTTTATGAAAAGTAGCTAACAGCTGTAGCGGCTACAGGTTCATGAAATGTATCTAACAGCTGTAGCGGCTACAGGTTCATGAAATGTATCTAACAGCTGGAGCGGCTACAGGTTCATGAAAAGTATCTAACAGCTGTGGCGGCTACAGGTTCATGAAAAGTATCTAACAGCTGTAGCGGCTACGGGTTTATGAAAAGTAGCTAACAGCTGGAGCGGCTACAGGTTTATGAAATGTATCTAACAGCTGTGGCGGCTACAGGTTCATGAAAAGTATCTAACAGCTGTAGCGGCTACGGGTTTATGAAAAGTAGCTAACAGCTGGAGCGGCTACAGGTTCATGAAAAGTATCTAACAGCTGTAGCGGCTACGGGTTTATGAAAAGTAGCTAACAGCTGTAGCGGCTACAGGTTTATGAATAGTAGCTAACAGCTGTAGCGGCTACAGGTTTATGAATAGTAGCTAACAGCTGTAGCGGCTACAGGTTCATGAAAAGTATCTAACAGCTGTAGCGGCTACGGGTTTATGAAAAGTAGCTAACAGCTGTAGCGGCTACGGGTTTATGAAAAGTAGCTAACAGCTGTAGCGGCTACAGGTTCATGAAAAGTATCTAACAGCTGTAGCGGCTACAGGTTTATGAAAAGTAGCTAACAGCTGTAGCGGCTACAGGTTCATGAAAAGTAGCTAACAGCTGTAGCGGCTACAGGTTTATGAAAAGTAGCTAACAGCTGTAGCGGCTACAGGTTTATGAATAGTAGCTAACAGCTGTAGCGGCTACAGGTTTATGAAAAGTAGCTAACAGCTGTAGCGGCTACAGGTTTATGAAAAGTATCTAACAGCTGTAGCGGCTACAGGTTCATGAAAAGTAGCTAACAGCTGTAGCGGCTACAGGTTCATGAAATGTATCTAACAGCTGTGGCGGCTACAGGTTCATGAAAAGTATCTAACAGCTGTAGCGGCTACGGGTTTATGAAAAGTAGCTAACAGCTGGAGCGGCTACAGGTTCATGAAAAGTATCTAACAGCTGTAGCGGCTACGGGTTTATGAAAAGTAGCTAACAGCTGTAGCGGCTACAGGTTCATGAAAAGTAGCTAACAGCTGTAGCGGCTACAGGTTCATGAAAAGTAGCTAACAGCTGTAGCGGCTACGGGTTTATGAAAAGTAGCTAACAGCTGTAGCGGCTACAGGTTCATGAATAGTAGCTAACAGCTGTAGCAGCTACAGGTTCATGAAATGTATCTAACAGCTGTAGCGGCTACAGGTTCATGAAAAGTAGCTAACAGCTGTAGCGGCTACAGGTTCATGAAAAGTATCTAACAGCTGTAGCAGCTACAGGTTTATGAAAAGTATCTAACAGCTGTAGCGGCTACAGGTTTATGAAAAGTAGCTAACAGCTGTAGCGGCTACAGGTTCATGAAATGTATCTAACAGCTGTAGCGGCTACGGGTTCATGAAAAGTATCTAACAGCTGTAGCGGCTACAGGTTCATGAAAAGTAGCTAACAGCTGTAGCGGCTACGGGTTTATGAAAAGTAGCTAACAGCTGTAGCGGCTACAGGTTTATGAAAAGTAGCTAACAGCTGTAGCCGCTACGGGTTTATGAAAAGTAGCTAACAGCTGTAGCGGCTACAGGTTCATGAAAAGTATCTAACAGCTGTAGCGGCTACGGGTTTCTGAAAAGTATCTAACAGCTGTAGCGGCTACAGGTTCATGAAATGTATCTAACAGCTGTGGCGGCTACAGGTTCATGAAATGTATCTAACAGCTGTAGCGGCTACAGGTTCATGAAAAGTATCTAACAGCTGTAGCGGCTACAGGTTCATGAAAAGTATCTAACAGCTGTAGCGGCTACAGGTTTATGAAAAGTAGCTAACAGCTGGAGCGGCTACAGGTTTATGAAAAGTAGCTAACAGCTGGAGCGGCCACGAGTTTATAAATAGTAGCTAACAGCTGTAGCGGCTACGGGTTTTTGAATAGTAGCTAACAGCTGTAGCAGCTACAGGTTTATGAAAAGTATCTAACAGCTGTGGCGGCTACAGGTTCATGAAAAGTATCTAACAGCTGTACAGGTTCATGAAATGTATCTAACAGCTGTAGCAGCTACGGGTTTATGAATAGTAGCTAACAGCTGGAGCGGCTACAGGTTTATGAATAGTAGCTAACAGCTGGAGCGGCTACAGGTTTATGAAAAGTAGCTAACAGCTGGAGCGGCTACAGGTTTATGAAAAGTAGCTAACAGCTGTAGCGGCTACAGGTTCATGAAAAGTATCTAACAGCTGTAGCGTCTACGGATTTATGAAAAGTAGCTAACAGCTGTAGCAGCTACAGGTTCATGAAAAGTAGCTAACAGCTGTAGCGGCTACAGGTTCATGAAAAGTAGCTAACAGCTGTAGCGGCTACGGGTTCATGAAAAGTATCTAACAGCTGTAGCGGCTACGGGTTTATGAAAAGTAGCTAACAGCTGTAGCGGCTACAGGTTTATGAATAGTAGCTAACAGCTGTAGCAGCTACAGGTTCATGAAATGTATCTAACAGCTGTAGCGGCTACAGGTTCATGAAAAGTAGCTAACAGCTGTAGCGGCTACAGGTTCATGAAAAGTATCTAACAGCTGTAGCGGCTACAGGTTTATGAAAAGTAGCTAACAGCTGTAGCGGCTACAGGTTTATGAAAAGTAGCTAACAGCTGTAGCGGCTACGGGTTTATGAAAAGTAGCTAAATGCTGTAGCAGCTACGGGTTTATGAAAAGTAGCTAACAGCTGTAGCGGCTACGGGTTCATGAAAAGTATCTAACAGCTGTAGCGGCTACAGGTTCATGAAAAGTATCTAACAGCTGTAGTGGCTACAGGTTTATGAAAAGTAGCTAACAGCTGTAGCGGCCACTTGTTTATGAAAAGTAGCTAACAGCTGGAGCGGCTACAGGTTTATGAAAAGTAGCTAACAGCTGTAGCGGCTACAGGTTCATGAAATGTATCTAACAGCTGTAGCGGCTACGGGTTCATGAAAAGTATCTAACAGCTGTAGCGGCTACAGGTTCATGAAAAGTAGCTAACAGCTGTAGCGGCTACGGGTTTATGAAAAGTATCTAACAGCTGTAGCGGCTACAGGTTCATGAAATGTATCTAACAGCTGGAGCGGCTACAGGTTTATGAATAGTAGCTAACAGGTGTAGCGGCTACAGGTTTATGAAAAGTAGCTAACAGCTGTAGCGGCTACAGGTTCATGAAAAGTATCTAACAGCTGTAGCGGCTACAGGTTCATGAAATGTATCTAACAGCTGGAGCGGCTACAGGTTTATGAATAGTAGCTAACAGGTGTAGCGGCTACAGGTTCATGAAAAGTATCTAACAGCTGTAGCGGCTACAGGTTCATGAAAAGTATCCAACAGCTGTAGCGGCTACGGGTTTATGAAAAGTAGCTAACAGTTGTAGCGGCTACAGGTTTATGAAAAGTAGCTAACAGCTGTAGCGGCTACGGGTTTATGAAAAGTAGCTAACAGCTGTAGCGGCTACGGGTTTATGAAAAGTATCTAACAGCTGTAGCGGATACAGGTTCATGAAATGTATCTAACAGCTGTAGCGGCTACGGGTTCATGAAAAGTATCTAACAGCTGTAGCGGCTACAGGTTCATGAAATGTATCTAACAGCTGTGGCGGCTACAGGTTCATGAAAAGTATCTAACAGCTGTAGCGGCTACAGGTTTATGAAAAGTAGCTAACAGCTGGAGCGGCTACAGGTTTATGAAAAGTAGCTAACAGCTGGAGCGGCTACAGGTTTATGAAAAGTAGCTAACAGCTGTAGCGGCTACGGGTTTATGAATAGTAGCTAACAGCTGGAGCGGCTACAGGTTTATGAAAAGTAGCTAACAGCTGTAGCGGCTACGGGTTTATGAATAGTAGCTAACAGCTGGAGCGGCTACGAGTTTATAAATAGTAGCTAACAGCTGTAGCGGCAACGGGTTCATGAAATGTATTTAACAGCTGTAGCGGCTACAGGTTCATGAAAAGTAGCTAACAGCTGTAGCGGCTACGGGTTTATGAAAAGTAGCTAACAGCTGTAGCGGCTACGGGTTCATGAAATGTATCTAACAGCTGTAGCAGCTACGGGTTTTTGAATAGTAGCTAACAGCTGTAGCAGCTACAGGTTTATGAAAAGTATCTAACAGCTGTAGCGGCTACAGGTTCATGAAAAGTATCTAACAGCTGTAGCGGCTACAGGTTCATGAAAAGTATCTAACAGCTGTACAGGTTCATGAAATGTATCTAACAGCTGTAGCAGCTACGGGTTTATGAATAGTAGCTAACAGCTGGAGCGGCTACAGGTTTATGAATAGTAGCTAACAGCTGGAGCGGCTACAGGTTTATGAAACGTAGCTAACAGCTGGAGCGGCTACAGGTTTATGAAAAGTAGCTAACAGCTGGAGCGGCTACAGGTTTATGAAAAGTAGCTAACAGCTGTAGCGGCTACAGGTTCATGAAAAGTAGCTAACAGCTGTAGCGGCTACGGGTTTTTGAATAGTAGCTAACAGCTGGAGCGGCTACAGGTTTATGAAAAGTAGCTAACAGCTGTAGCGGCTACGGGTTTATGAATAGTAGCTAACAGCTGGAGCGGCTACAGGTTTATGAAAAGTAGCTAACAGCTGTAGCGGCTACGGGTTTATGAATAGTAGCTAACAGCTGGAGCGGCTACAGGTTTATGAAAAGTAGCTAACAGCTGTAGCGGCTACGGGTTTATGAATAGTAGCTAACAGCTGGAGCGGCTACGAGTTTATAAATAGTAGCTAACAGCTGTAGCGGCAACGGGTTCATGAAATGTATTTAACAGCTGTAGCGGCTACAGGTTCATGAAAAGTAGCTAACAGCTGTAGCGGCTACGGGTTTATGAAAAGTAGCTAACAGCTGTAGCGGCTACGGGTTCATGAAATGTATCTAACAGCTGTACAGGTTCATGAAATGTATCTAACAGCTGTAGCAGCTACGGGTTTTTGAATAGTAGCTAACAGCTGTAGCAGCTACAGGTTTATGAAAAGTATCTAACAGCTGTAGCGGCTACAGGTTCATGAAAAGTATCTAACAGCTGTAGCGGCTACAGGTTCATGAAAAGTATCTAACAGCTGTACAGGTTCATGAAATGTATCTAACAGCTGTAGCAGCTACGGGTTTATGAATAGTAGCTAACAGCTGGAGCGGCTACAGGTTTATGAATAGTAGCTAACAGCTGGAGCGGCTACAGGTTTATGAAACGTAGCTAACAGCTGGAGCGGCTACAGGTTTATGAAAAGTAGCTAACAGCTGGAGCGGCTACAGGTTTATGAAAAGTAGCTAACAGCTGTAGCGGCTACAGGTTCATGAAAAGTAGCTAACAGCTGTAGCGGCTACGGGTTTTTGAATAGTAGCTAACAGCTGGAGCGGCTACAGGTTTATGAAAAGTAGCTAACAGCTGTAGCGGCTACGGGTTTATGAATAGTAGCTAACAGCTGGAGCGGCTACAGGTTTATGAAAAGTAGCTAACAGCTGTAGCGGCTACGGGTTTATGAATAGTAGCTAACAGCTGGAGCGGCTACGAGTTTATAAATAGTAGCTAACAGCTGTAGCGGCAACGGGTTCATGAAAAGTAGCTAACAGCTGTAGCGGCTACAGGTTCATGAAATGTATCTAACAGCTGTAGCGGCTACAGGTTCATGAAAAGTAGCTAACAGCTGTAGCGGCTACAGGTTCATGAAAAGTATCTAACAGCTGTAGCAGCTACAGGTTTATGAAAAGTATCTAACAGCTGTAGCGGCTACAGGTTTATGAAAAGTAGCTAACAGCTGTAGCGGCTACAGGTTCATGAAATGTATCTAACAGCTGTAGCGGCTACGGGTTCATGAAAAGTATCTAACAGCTGTAGCGGCTACAGGTTTATGAAAAGTAGCTAACAGCTGTAGCGGCTACGGGTTTATGAAAAGTAGCTAACAGCTGTAGCGGCTACGGGTTCATGAAAAGTATCTAACAGCTGTAGCGGCTACAGGTTTATGAAAAGTAGCTAACAGTTGTAGCGGCTACGGGTTTATGAAAAGTAGCTAACAGCTGTAGCGGCTACGGGTTTATGAAAAGTAGCTAACAGCTGTAGCGGCTACAGGTTCATGAAAAGTATCTAACAGCTGTAGCGGCTACAGGTTTATGAAAAGTATCTAACAGCTGTAGCGGCTACGGGTTTATGAAAAGTAGCTAACAGCTGTAGCGGCTACGGGTTTATGAAAAGTAGCTAACAGCTGTAGCGGCTACAGGTTCATGAAAAGTATCTAACAGCTGTAGCGGCTACAGGTTTATGAAAAGTAGCTAACAGCTGTAGCGGCTACAGGTTCATGAAAAGTATCTAACAGCTGTAGCGGCTACAGGTTTATGAAAAGTATCTAACAGCTGTAGCGGCTACGGGTTTATGAAAAGTAGCTAACAGCTGTAGCGGCTACGGGTTTATGAAAAGTAGCTAACAGCTGTAGCGGCTACAGGTTCATGAAAAGTATCTAACAGCTGTAGCGGCTACAGGTTTATGAAAAGTAGCTAACAGCTGTAGCGGCTACAGGTTCATGAAAAGTAGCTAACAGCTGTAGCGGCTACAGGTTTATGAAAAGTAGCTAACAGCTGTAGCGGCTACAGGTTTATGAATAGTAGCTAACAGCTGTAGCGGCTACAGGTTTATGAAAAGTAGCTAACAGCTGTAGCGGCTACAGGTTTATGAAAAGTATCTAACAGCTGTAGCGGCTACAGGTTCATGAAAAGTAGCTAACAGCTGTAGCGGCTACAGGTTCATGAAATGTATCTAACAGCTGTGGCGGCTACAGGTTCATGAAAAGTATCTAACAGCTGTAGCGGCTACGGGTTTATGAAAAGTAGCTAACAGCTGGAGCGGCTACAGGTTCATGAAAAGTATCTAACAGCTGTAGCGGCTACGGGTTTATGAAAAGTAGCTAACAGCTGTAGCGGCTACAGGTTCATGAAAAGTAGCTAACAGCTGTAGCGGCTACAGGTTCATGAAAAGTAGCTAACAGCTGTAGCGGCTACGGGTTTATGAAAAGTAGCTAACAGCTGTAGCGGCTACAGGTTCATGAATAGTAGCTAACAGCTGTAGCAGCTACAGGTTCATGAAATGTATCTAACAGCTGTAGCGGCTACAGGTTCATGAAAAGTAGCTAACAGCTGTAGCGGCTACAGGTTCATGAAAAGTATCTAACAGCTGTAGCAGCTACAGGTTTATGAAAAGTATCTAACAGCTGTAGCGGCTACAGGTTTATGAAAAGTAGCTAACAGCTGTAGCGGCTACAGGTTCATGAAATGTATCTAACAGCTGTAGCGGCTACGGGTTCATGAAAAGTATCTAACAGCTGTAGCGGCTACAGGTTCATGAAAAGTAGCTAACAGCTGTAGCGGCTACGGGTTTATGAAAAGTAGCTAACAGCTGTAGCGGCTACAGGTTTATGAAAAGTAGCTAACAGCTGTAGCCGCTACGGGTTTATGAAAAGTAGCTAACAGCTGTAGCGGCTACAGGTTCATGAAAAGTATCTAACAGCTGTAGCGGCTACGGGTTTCTGAAAAGTATCTAACAGCTGTAGCGGCTACAGGTTCATGAAATGTATCTAACAGCTGTGGCGGCTACAGGTTCATGAAATGTATCTAACAGCTGTAGCGGCTACAGGTTCATGAAAAGTATCTAACAGCTGTAGCGGCTACAGGTTCATGAAAAGTATCTAACTGCTGTAGCGGCTACAGGTTTATGAAAAGTAGCTAACAGCTGGAGCGGCTACAGGTTTATGAAAAGTAGCTAACAGCTGGAGCGGCCACGAGTTTATAAATAGTAGCTAACAGCTGTAGCGGCTACGGGTTTTTGAATAGTAGCTAACAGCTGTAGCAGCTACAGGTTTATGAAAAGTATCTAACAGCTGTGGCGGCTACAGGTTCATGAAAAGTATCTAACAGCTGTACAGGTTCATGAAATGTATCTAACAGCTGTAGCAGCTACGGGTTTATGAATAGTAGCTAACAGCTGGAGCGGCTACAGGTTTATGAATAGTAGCTAACAGCTGGAGCGGCTACAGGTTTATGAAAAGTAGCTAACAGCTGTAGCGGCTACAGGTTTATGAAAAGTAGCTAACAGCTGTAGCGGCTACAGGTTCATGAAAAGTATCTAACAGCTGTAGCGTCTACGGATTTATGAAAAGTAGCTAACAGCTGTAGCAGCTACAGGTTCATGAAAAGTAGCTAACAGCTGTAGCGGCTACAGGTTCATGAAAAGTAGCTAACAGCTGTAGCGGCTACGGGTTCATGAAAAGTATCTAACAGCTGTAGCGGCTACGGGTTTATGAAAAGTAGCTAACAGCTGTAGCGGCTACAGGTTTATGAATAGTAGCTAACAGCTGTAGCAGCTACAGGTTCATGAAATGTATCTAACAGCTGTAGCGGCTACAGGTTCATGAAAAGTAGCTAACAGCTGTAGCGGCTACAGGTTCATGAAAAGTATCTAACAGCTGTAGCGGCTACAGGTTTATGAAAAGTAGCTAACAGCTGTAGCGGCTACAGGTTTATGAAAAGTAGCTAACAGCTGTAGCGGCTACAGGTTTATGAAAAGTAGCTAACAGCTGTAGCGGCTACGGGTTTATGAAAAGTAGCTAAATGCTGTAGCAGCTACGGGTTTATGAAAAGTAGCTAACAGCTGTAGCGGCTACGGGTTCATGAAAAGTATCTAACAGCTGTAGCGGCTACAGGTTCATGAAAAGTATCTAACAGCTGTAGTGGCTACAGGTTTATGAAAAGTAGCTAACAGCTGTAGCGGCCACTTGTTTATGAAAAGTAGCTAACAGCTGGAGCGGCTACAGGTTTATGAAAAGTAGCTAACAGCTGTAGCGGCTACAGGTTCATGAAATGTATCTAACAGCTGTAGCGGCTACGGGTTCATGAAAAGTATCTAACAGCTGTAGCGGCTACAGGTTCATGAAAAGTATCTAACAGCTGTAGCGGCTACAGGTTCATGAAATGTATCTAACAGCTGGAGCGGCTACAGGTTTATGAATAGTAGCTAACAGGTGTAGCGGCTACAGGTTCATGAAAAGTATCTAACAGCTGTAGCGGCTACAGGTTCATGAAAAGTATCCAACAGCTGTAGCGGCTACGGGTTTATGAAAAGTAGCTAACAGTTGTAGCGGCTACAGGTTTATGAAAAGTAGCTAACAGCTGTAGCGGCTACGGGTTTATGAAAAGTAGCTAACAGCTGTAGCGGCTACGGGTTTATGAAAAGTATCTAACAGCTGTAGCGGCTACAGGTTCATGAAATGTATCTAACAGCTGGAGCGGCTACAGGTTTATGAATAGTAGCTAACAGGTGTAGCGGCTACAGGTTTATGAAAAGTAGCTAACAGCTGTAGCGGCTACAGGTTCATGAAAAGTATCTAACAGCTGTAGCGGCTACAGGTTCATGAAATGTATCTAACAGCTGGAGCGGCTACAGGTTTATGAATAGTAGCTAACAGGTGTAGCGGCTACAGGTTCATGAAAAGTATCTAACAGCTGTAGCGGCTACAGGTTCATGAAAAGTATCCAACAGCTGTAGCGGCTACGGGTTTATGAAAAGTAGCTAACAGTTGTAGCGGCTACAGGTTTATGAAAAGTAGCTAACAGCTGTAGCGGCTACGGGTTTATGAAAAGTAGCTAACAGCTGTAGCGGCTACGGGTTTATGAAAAGTATCTAACAGCTGTAGCGGATACAGGTTCATGAAATGTATCTAACAGCTGTAGCGGCTACGGGTTCATGAAAAGTATCTAACAGCTGTAGCGGCTACAGGTTCATGAAATGTATCTAACAGCTGTGGCGGCTACAGGTTCATGAAAAGTATCTAACAGCTGTAGCGGCTACAGGTTTATGAAAAGTAGCTAACAGCTGGAGCGGCTACAGGTTTATGAAAAGTAGCTAACAGCTGGAGCGGCTACAGGTTTATGAAAAGTAGCTAACAGCTGTAGCGGCTACGGGTTTATGAATAGTAGCTAACAGCTGGAGCGGCTACAGGTTTATGAAAAGTAGCTAACAGCTGTAGCGGCTACGGGTTTATGAATAGTAGCTAACAGCTGGAGCGGCTACGAGTTTATGAATAGTAGCTAACAGCTGTAGCGGCAACGGGTTCATGAAATGTATTTAACAGCTGTAGCGGCTACAGGTTCATGAAAAGTAGCTAACAGCTGTAGCGGCTACGGGTTTATGAAAAGTAGCTAACAGCTGTAGCGGCTACGGGTTCATGAAATGTATCTAACAGCTGTACAGGTTCATGAAATGTATCTAACAGCTGTAGCAGCTACGGGTTTTTGAATAGTAGCTAACAGCTGTAGCAGCTACAGGTTTATGAAAAGTATCTAACAGCTGTAGCGGCTACAGGTTCATGAAAAGTATCTAACAGCTGTAGCGGCTACAGGTTCATGAAAAGTATCTAACAGCTGTACAGGTTCATGAAATGTATCTAACAGCTGTAGCAGCTACGGGTTTATGAATAGTAGCTAACAGCTGGAGCGGCTACAGGTTTATGAATAGTAGCTAACAGCTGGAGCGGCTACAGGTTTATGAAACGTAGCTAACAGCTGTAGCGGCTACAGGTTTATGAAAAGTAGCTAACAGCTGGAGCGGCTACAGGTTTATGAAAAGTAGCTAACAGCTGTAGCGGCTACAGGTTCATGAAAAGTAGCTAACAGCTGTAGCGGCTACGGGTTTTTGAATAGTAGCTAACAGCTGGAGCGGCTACAGGTTTATGAAAAGTAGCTAACAGCTGTAGCGGCTACGGGTTTATGAATAGTAGCTAACAGCTGGAGCGGCTACAGGTTTATGAAAAGTAGCTAACAGCTGTAGCGGCTACGGGTTTATGAATAGTAGCTAACAGCTGGAGCGGCTACGAGTTTATAAATAGTAGCTAACAGCTGTAGCGGCAACGGGTTCATGAAAAGTAGCTAACAGCTGTAGCGGCTACAGGTTCATGAAATGTATCTAACAGCTGTAGCGGCTACAGGTTCATGAAAAGTAGCTAACAGCTGTAGCGGCTACAGGTTCATGAAAAGTATCTAACAGCTGTAGCAGCTACAGGTTTATGAAAAGTATCTAACAGCTGTAGCGGCTACAGGTTTATGAAAAGTAGCTAACAGCTGTAGCGGCTACAGGTTCATGAAATGTATCTAACAGCTGTAGCGGCTACGGGTTCATGAAAAGTATCTAACAGCTGTAGCGGCTACAGGTTTATGAAAAGTAGCTAACAGCTGTAGCGGCTACGGGTTTATGAAAAGTAGCTAACAGCTGTAGCGGCTACGGGTTCATGAAAAGTATCTAACAGCTGTAGCGGCTACAGGTTTATGAAAAGTAGCTAACAGCTGTAGCCGCTACGGGTTTATGAAAAGTACCTAACAGCTGTAGCGGCTACAGGTTCATGAAAAGTATCTAACAGCTGTAGCGGCTACGGGTTTATGAAAAGTAGCTAACAGCTGTAGCGGCTACGGGTTTATGAAAAGTAGCTAACAGCTGTAGCGGCTACGGGTTTATGAAAAGTATCTAACAGCTGTAGCGGCTACGGGTTTATGAAAAGTATCTAACAGCTGTAGCGGCTACAGGTTCATGAAATGTATCTAACAACTGTGGCGGCTACAGGTTCATGAAATGTATCTAACAGCTGTAGCGGCTACAGGTTCATGAAAAGTATCTAACAGCTGTGGCGGCTACAGGTTCATGAAAAGTATCTAACAGCTGTAGCGGCTACAGGTTCATGAAAAGTATCTAACAGCTGTACAGGTTCATGAAATGTATCTAACAGCTGTAGCAGCTACGGGTTTATGAATAGTAGCTAACAGCTGGAGCGGCTACAGGTTTATGAATAGTAGCTAACAGCTGGAGCGGCTACAGGTTTATGAAAAGTAGCTAACAGCTGGAGCGGCTACAGGTTTATGAAAAGTAGCTAACAGCTGGAGCGGCTACAGGTTTATGAAAAGTAGCTAACAGCTGTAGCGGCTACAGGTTCATGAAAAGTATCTAACAGCTGTAGCGTCTACGGGTTTATGAAAAGTAGCTAACAGCTGTAGCAGCTACAGGTTCATGAAAAGTAGCTAACAGCTGTAGCGGCTACAGGTTCATGAAAAGTAGCTAACAGCTGTAGCGGCTACGGGTTCATGAAAAGTATCTAACAGCTGTAGCGGCTACGGGTTTATGAAAAGTAGCTAACAGCTGTAGCGGCTACAGGTTTATGAATAGTAGCTAACAGCTGTAGCAGCTACAGGTTCATGAAATGTATCTAACAGCTGTAGCGGCTACAGGTTTATGAATAGTAGCTAACAGCTGTAGCAGCTACAGGTTCATGAAATGTATCTAACAGCTGTAGCGGCTACAGGTTCATGAAAAGTAGCTAACAGCTGTAGCGGCTACAGGTTTATGAAAAGTAGCTAACAGCTGTAGCGGCTACGGGTTTATGAAAAGTAGCTAACAGCTGTAGCGGCTACGGGTTTATGAAAAGTAGCTAACAGCTGTAGCAGCTACGGGTTTATGAAAAGTAGCTAACAGCTGTAGCGGCTACGGGTTCATGAAAAGTATCTAACAGCTGTAGCGGCTACAGGTTCATGAAAAGTATCTAACAGCTGTAGCGGCTACAGGTTTATGAAAAGTAGCTAACAGCTGTAGCGGCCACGGGTTTATGAAAAGTAGCTAACAGCTGGAGCGGCTACAGGTTTATGAAAAGTAGCTAACAGCTGGAGCGGCTACAGGTTCATGAAATGTATCTAACAGCTGTAGCGGCTACAGGTTCATGAAATGTATCTAACAGCTGTAGCGGCTACAGGTTCATGAAAAGTATCTAACAGCTGTAGCGGCTACGGGTTTATGAAAAGTATCTAACAGCTGTAGCGGCTACAGGTTCATGAAAAGTATCTAACAGCTGTAGCGGCTACGGGTTCATGAAAAGTATCTAACAGCTGTAGCGGCTACAGGTTCATGAAAAGTATCTAACAGCTGTAGCGGCTACGGGTTTATGAAAAGTATCTAACAGCTGTAGCGGCTACAGGTTCATGAAATGTATCTAACAGCTGGAGCGGCTACAGGTTTATGAATAGTAGCTAACAGGTGTAGCGGCTACAGGTTCATGAAAAGTATCTAACAGCTGTAGCGGCTACAGGTTCATGAAAAGTATCTAACAGCTGTAGCGGCTACAGGTTCATGAAATGTATCTAACAGCTGGAGCGGCTACAGGTTTATGAATAGTAGCAAACAGGTGTAGCGGCTACAGGTTCATGAAAAGTATCTAACAGCTGTAGCGGCTACAGGTTCATGAAAAGTATCCAACAGCTGTAGCGGCTACGGGTTTATGAAAAGTAGCTAACAGTTGTAGCGGCTACAGGTTTATGAAAAGTAGCTAACAGCTCTAGCGGCTACGGGTTTATGAAAAGTAGCTAACAGCTGTAGCGGCTACGGGTTTATGAAAAGTATCTAACAGCTGTAGCGGATACAGGTTCATGAAATGTATCTAACAGCTGTAGCGGCTACGGGTTCATGAAAAGTATCTAACAGCTGTAGCGGCTACAGGTTCATGAAATGTATCTAACAGCTGTGGCGGCTACAGGTTCATGAAAAGTATCTAACAGCTGTAGCGGCTACAGGTTTATGAAAAGTAGCTAACAGCTGGAGCGGCTACAGGTTTATGAAAAGTAGCTAACAGCTGGAGCGGCTACAGGTTTATGAAAAGTAGCTAACAGCTGTAGCGGCTACGGGTTTATGAATAGTAGCTAACAGCTGGAGCGGCTACAGGTTTATGAAAAGTAGCTAACAGCTGTAGCGGCTACGGGTTTATGAATAGTAGCTAACAGCTGGAGCGGCTACGAGTTTATAAATAGTAGCTAACAGCTGTAGCGGCAACGGGTTCATGAAATGTATTTAACAGCTGTAGCGGCTACAGGTTCATGAAAAGTAGCTAACAGCTGGAGCGGCTACGGGTTTATGAAAAGTAGCTAACAGCTGTAGCGGCTACGGGTTCATGAAATGTATCTAACAGCTGTAGCAGCTACGGGTTCATGAAATGTATCTAACAGCTGTAGCAGCTACGGGTTCATGAAATGTATCTAACAGCTGTAGCGGCTACGGGTTTATGAATAGTAGCTAACAGCTGGAGCGGCTACGGGTTTATGAATAGTAGCTAACAGCTGGAGCGGCTACGGGTTTAAGAAAAGTAGCTAACAGCTGTAGCGGCTACGGGTTTATGAATAGTAGCTAACAGCTGTAGCAGCTACGGGTTTATGAATAGTAGCTAACAGCTGGAGCGGCAATGGGTTTATGAATAGTAGCTAACAGCTGGAGCGGCTACGAGTTTATGAATAGTAGCTAACAGCTGGAGCGGCTACAAGTTTATGAATAGTAGCTAACAGCTGGAGCGGCTACGAGTTTATGAATAGTAGCTAACAGCTGTAGCGGCTACAAGTTTATGAATAGTATCTAACAGCTGTAGCGGCTACAGGTTCATGAAAAGTATCTAACAGCTGTAGCGGCTACGGGCTTATGAATAGTAGCTAACAGCTGGAGTGGCTACAGGTTTATGAATAGTAGCTAACAGCTGGAGCGGCTACAGGTTTATGAATAGTAGCTAACAGCTGGAGCGGCTACGGGTTTAAGAAAAGTAGCTAACAGCTGTAGCGGCTACGGGTTTATGAATAGTAGCTAACAGCTGTAGCAGCTACGGGTTTATGAATAGTAGCTAACAGCTGGAGCGGCTACGAGTTTATGAATAGTAGCTAACAGCTGGAGCGGCTACGAGTTTATGAATAGTAGCTAACAGCTGTAGCGGCCACGAGTTTATAAATAGTAGCTAACAGCTGTAGCGGCTACGGGTTTTTGAATAGTAGCTAACAGCTGTAGCAGCTACAGGTTTATGAAAAGTATCTAACAGCTGTAGCGGCTACGGGTTCATGAAATGTATCTAACAGCTGTAGCGGCTACAGGTTCATGAAAAGTATCTAACAGCTGTGGCGGCTACAGGTTCATGAAAAGTAGCTAACAGCTGTAGCGGCTACGGGTTTATGAAAAGTAGCTAACAGCTGTAGCGGCTACAGGTTCATGAAATGTATCTAACAGCTGTAGCGGCTACAGGTTCATGAAATGTATCTAACAGCTGTAGCGGCTACAGGTTCATGAAACGTAGCTAACAGCTGTAGCAGCTACAGGTTCATGAAAAGTAGCTAACAGCTGGAGCGGCTAAGGGTTTATGAATAGTAGCTAACAGCTGGAGCGGCTACGGGTTTATGAAAAGTAGCTAACAGCTTTAGCGGCTACGGGTTTATGAATAGTAGCTAACAGCTGGAGCGGCTACGGGTTTATGAAAAGTAGCTAACAGCTGTAGCGGCTACAGGTTTATGAAAAGTAGCTAACAGCTGGAGCGGCTACAAGTTTATGAATAGTAGCTAACAGCTGGAGCGGCTACGAGTTTATGAATAGTAGCTAACAGCTGTAGCGGCTACAAGTTTATGAATAGTATCTAACAGCTGTAGCGGCTACAGGTTCATGAAAAGTATCTAACAGCTGTAGCGGCTACGGGCTTATGAATAGTAGCTAACAGCTGGAGTGGCTACAGGTTTATGAATAGTAGCTAACAGCTGGAGCGGCTACAGGTTTATGAATAGTAGCTAACAGCTGGAGCGGCTACGGGTTTATGAAAAGTAGCTAACAGCTGTAGCGGCTACGAGTTTATGAATAGTAGCTAACAGCTGGAGCGGCTACAAGTTTATGAATAGTAGCTAACAGCTGGAGCGGCTACGAGTTTATGAATAGTAGCTAACAGCTGTAGCGGCTACAAGTTTATGAATAGTATCTAACAGCTGTAGCGGCTACAGGTTCATGAAAAGTATCTAACAGCTGTAGCGGCTACGGGCTTATGAATAGTAGCTAACAGCTGGAGTGGCTACAGGTTTATGAATAGTAGCTAACAGCTGGAGCGGCTACAGGTTTATGAATAGTAGCTAACAGCTGGAGCGGCTACGGGTTTAAGAAAAGTAGCTAACAGCTGTAGCGGCTACGGGTTTATGAATAGTAGCTAACAGCTGTAGCAGCTACGGGTTTATGAATAGTAGCTAACAGCTGGAGCGGCTACGAGTTTATGAATAGTAGCTAACAGCTGGAGCGGCTACGAGTTTATGAATAGTAGCTAACAGCTGTAGCGGCCACGAGTTTATAAATAGTAGCTAACAGCTGTAGCGGCTACGGGTTTTTGAATAGTAGCTAACAGCTGTAGCAGCTACAGGTTTATGAAAAGTATCTAACAGCTGTAGCGGCTACGGGTTCATGAAATGTATCTAACAGCTGTAGCGGCTACAGGTTCATGAAAAGTATCTAACAGCTGTGGCGGCTACAGGTTCATGAAAAGTAGCTAACAGCTGTAGCGGCTACGGGTTTATGAAAAGTAGCTAACAGCTGTAGCGGCTACAGGTTCATGAAATGTATCTAACAGCTGTAGCGGCTACAGGTTCATGAAATGTATCTAACAGCTGTAGCGGCTACAGGTTCATGAAACGTAGCTAACAGCTGTAGCAGCTACAGGTTCATGAAAAGTAGCTAACAGCTGGAGCGGCTAAGGGTTTATGAATAGTAGCTAACAGCTGGAGCGGCTACGGGTTTATGAAAAGTAGCTAACAGCTTTAGCGGCTACGGGTTTATGAATAGTAGCTAACAGCTGGAGCGGCTACGGGTTTATGAAAAGTAGCTAACAGCTGTAGCAGCTATGGGTTCATGAAATGTATCTAACAGCTGTAGCAGCTACGGGTTATGAATAGTAGCTAACAGCTGGAGCGGCTATGGGTTTATGAAAAGTAGCTAACAGCTGTAGCAGCTACGGGTTCATGAAATGTATCTAACAGCTGGAGCGGCTACGGGTTTATGAATAGTAGCTAACAGCTGTAGCAGCTACAGGTTCATGAATTGTATCTAACAGCTGTAGCAACTACGGGTTTATGAATAGTATCTAACAGCTGGAGCGGCTACAGGTTTATGAATAGTAGCTAACAGCTGGAGCGGCTACGAGTTTATGAATAGTAGCTAACAGCTGGAGCGGCTACGAGTTTATGAATAGTAGCTAACAGCTGGAGCAGCTACGAGTTTATGAATAGTAGCTAACAGCTGTAGCGGCTACGAATTTATGAATAGTAGCTAACAGCTGGAGTTTATGAATAGTAGCTAACAGCTGTAGCGGCTACAGGTTCATGACCCTTGTGGTTTTTCTTACCAAACTTTAGGGTAATCAACCTGACCGTCATTTTATGTGGGTTTCAAACAAATTTGCGTTGGGCCAACATTATATTTTAAACTTGAGGTGAAAACCAGCCTTGGTTTACGGTTAAACCATCTATTTGAACGTATCCTTGTGAAAGAAACCATTAAGTGTGGCTTTTGGTTTCTGATGGTATAACAGGTCTCAGATGGCTGATGCGTATATTAGTAGCAGGGCGACGTGTACAACGTACACTGTAGTTTCGACGTGAAACTGTAGTGAAAATTATCGCTATAACTTCACAAACATTTGCAGACACTGCGGCTATTAGCTCAAATAAAATGTAGTTAGCTACAAAAAGTAGCGCGCTACTCAGCCACTCCTCCATCCCTGTATATATATTTGGTGGAACATGTTAAAATATTTAGAAACTTTAAAAATGCCAAATTTAACTGTGTTAAATGGTGTGTTGATTTTCACTACATCTGGAATGAGGCGTTTTCCAGAGGTGGACAAAGTATACAAATCATGTACTGGAGTTAAAGCAGAGACACACAAGGTAAAATATTCCTCCAGTAAAAGTAGAAGTTCCTCCCTTTAGACCTCCAACTTGAGTAAAAGTACTAAAGTATTTACCTTCAAATGTACTTAAGTATAAAGTAAAAGTACTAAAAGAGTAATTCTGGCTCTGATGTCCTGTTATCATTTTTATAACCAGACTGGCTTCATGAACTCATTTCAGGTGAAAGTCCTCCAGCGTCTCTCTTGGTAAACCAGTCTTTTAATAGAACGTCATTAATTAGTGACTCTGATGTCTATTAAAATGATCAGAAGCACAAAACACTGAAGGTAAACAGTTTCCATCAGGGAGAACCGAGTGGCTCTGAAATCACTTTTTACACACAAGCAAAGTTTCAGTTTCAGATTTATTTACAACTTAGTTCCAAGTTTAAGTTGAATAAAAACTGGCTTTAAACTCAGGATCACAGATGAGCTCCTTTACTATGTTGATCTGTAGGCGTCTGTTCATAAACATAAACCAGCCCAAACTCATTTACTATAAAATGAAATGGTGTTTGTAGAAATTCAGAAAAAAGCCGCGTCAGTCTCGACTGCATATGTGGACATATTTCTATATTGAGCTCTATTTACACAAAGTTAGGTTAGTTCATCATTTATGTTGAACAGACTCTCCCAAAGTTTTACGCTGCTGCGCTGACGTTGAACCGCGTGCTGCACTGGCTCGGTATGACCAACAACAAACATCCTTTCTGTCACAGTAACTCAGTCTTAATAACTCAGAGTTAGCGATGCACAGTCAGAAGCAGCCAAGAGTGAAATCAGCAGATTTTTGCTCCAAAAACCTATTGGCTTAATAATTGTTTTGATTGTGGTCAATCTGTGCTGTAATAATATGAGGTGAAGACGCTGAGGCAGGCAAGTCCCCTCGCACTGTGTTTGAATGCTGCTGCTACATCTGTACCTAATTGTTAAGGCATAATTATAAATGACTTGTAAATAGCCAGTTACCTCTTACTCAGTTTGAGGCAAGATGATGCCAAATGTTCCCTCAAAGGTACAGCAGTTGGTTTTAAGGTCTGATTGTGAACCTTAAATAAGTTTTTTCCAGGTTAAAAAGTTGGAATTTATACCTTTTCATAAGCAAATGTTTTAAAACAGAACAATAGAATAAAAGCCTGGAGGCGAGGCAGGGTGTGTGGAGTCAGTACAGCTTAGAAAACATCATTTCAGTGGATTATGGTACTTATGTTCCCTGACTAAAGGTACAGAGATGTACCCTTGAGGTTCCCACCCCAGGGGTCCTGCCCCAGAGACAGTTTAGTACCTTTATTTCTGAGAGTTTATGTAGCACCAAAAAGAATTCTGCTATTGTCCTCTGTCATTATGCACAATGCAAAGACCCTTTAAACTTGCAAAGAGTTCTTTGAGTGTTTATGGTTCTATATCAAACCATTTTCTCTGTTAAAGAACGCTTGAACAGGGGCAGTCATGGGTTGGAGATTAGGGATCCAGCCTCATGACCGGAAGGTCGCCGGTTCGATCCCCAGAGCCAACAGCACATGACTGAGGTGTCCTTGAGCAAGACACCTAACCCCTGACTCCTCCCCAGCACTCTGGATTGGGCTGCCCACTGCTCCGGGCAAGTGTGCTCACTGCCCCCTAGTGTGTGTGTTCACTAGTGTGTATGTGATGTTTCACTTCACGGATGGGTTAAATGCGGAGGTGGAATTTCCCCGGTTGTGGGATCAAAAAAGTATCACTTACTTACTTACTATATCAGAGCATATCACAGTACTCAAACAAGTTAGCCAGCTGCTAAAAACAGCTAGCCTGGAAAGAGAGCATTGTCCTGCTTTCCAATACCTCACACCTTCCTCAGTTCACTTTCATTTAAATCAGGGCTGTAACTCCCACGAACCAACTTATCTCTTTCACTTTCGCTGCTTGGGAATGCACTAATACTAAAATATGACTGATCGCTGTAACCGCTTTGATTGTGAGGAGCAGACGTGATTTAACACTGCTAAAGCTTGTTAGGATGTACAGAAAGAGGTGAGTTCACTGTACTTACGCTACTTCTCTTGTCACTCACACTTGGTCATAGGAGAACAGATCGCCTGTCACTCCACTGAAACAGGGAATGTATGACTCCATGTTTCAGACTTGACTGCTAAAGACTCATTTTACTCGTCACCCCTCCCTCACTAATCATATTGAAAAATTGGAAGTGCGCCCTCTCCTGGCGACAGCAGAGTAGTGTCACTTTCCTTGCAGTTGAAAATGCCACCTGGGCTTTCGCTCGAACATGGAAGTGTGAGAATGGTGTATTATACTTTATATATATATATATATAATTTATCAAACCTTTCTTATCACTCTATTGAGGAAAAGTTACAGTATATCCCGGGAATTATTGTTATTGTTTCATTGCCTAGCTCTACCTTTTATTTGATATTATATTTATTTTACAGCTATTCATCTGGCATGAACTGTGGAACAATGGTGTTATTTTAAATGGATTGTTTCAGACAATAATGAACAAATGGGTGCATATTCAATGGCTACATACTGTCTTATTCATTTCCTCATACAGTATTGAAGGGCAACAAAAGACTCACTCATTTCTGAAATCACTCAACTGGCTTCAAGTATCCTTGCCATTCTGTTCCGAAACTGCTTGAGGCTGGTATTCACCCAAAGAGCATTCAAGGCTACAGGTTGAACTGGTAAACCTGAAGAGGAAGCACCATTATGGTGAGAATAAAAACACAGAAAAAATCCTCCAAATGTTACATTTTAACATGAAACAATGCAATGATAAAAATAACATTACGTACCGAGAACTAATGAAAAGAAAGGTAAGTAACAGAAACAGAAACAAAAAAACGGCTTGGTCAAATAACCCTTCAGTGTGTAGACCTTATCCAAATGACCTGATCTTATCTCGATTTACCTCAGAAATTTAGGATTGTACAAGAAATAGCAACTGTTACTAGTATAATATGGCCAATAAACAAATGGACGACATCAAATGGAAATCAAGGGACGGCACTCACCCTCTGACCTACAGTCCTAAAAAAAGACAGTTCTTCAAGTGTTCTTTAGCAAAAACAATAGTACTTTATAGAACCATGAACAATTAAAGAACATTTGTATGCTTAAAGGTTTTTTTGCATTGTACAATTAGTCTTCAGATTGCTGTAAACTGTGTTGTGTATGGTTCTATATAGAACCTTTTTAATAATGGTTCTAAATAGCACCAAAAAGAGTTGTTCTATTGTTACAATGTCAAGCTTATATACAACAGCAGAAAAATGCAAATGATTGTTAGAGTGTTCATGGTTTTATAAAGAACTATTGTGTAGAACCTTGAAGAACCCCTTTTTAAAGAGTGTAGAAGACTCTTGCGTGGTGCAAATGTACAGGCATACCTCTTACCTGTTTGAAAGTCCAGGTGGTACAAGTACTCAAGCATCTAAGCTGAGTTGGGAGCATGCAGGTTAGATCTACCCAACATGAGCACACAGCGTACACAGAGTTAGGGAGAGTGAGGATTAATCCCCCAACTAAAGCCCACCCCCAGCACAAGAGCTGCTATCAAGAGCACAGACATCATGGAAAAAACAAACAACTGACATGTATTCAGCCCACAGCGGTTTAGCTCCGCCCACTCATGCTGAAGTTATAAGGAATGTTTCATCCTGGACTTTTTTAATTTAATAAGGCACAGTACAGCACAGCCAATCAGAACTGGGATCATTTACATGTATAAGGCACAGCAACATGAGCTGCCTGTTTAATTAATTGTAAAAATTAAATATGATCATTTTGGATACATAAAAATCCCAAAAAAATGTGGACAAGAAAATTGCAGGTTACGTCCCCTTTGAAGAGGCGGTAGAGTGCATTAAAATACAGAGTGGATTAATTAAATGCTGACAGATTTGATGTTAGAAATTTTAATTTGTTAGATCTGAAGCTGCTACAAGGTAAAATAGTTTCAAGTTATTTGTCATTCGCACAACATGTCAGAACATTTATGCATTGAAATACTTGTGGTGAGGCTCATCTCATCACTCTACAGAAAGTAAATGAGTAAAAGTAAAATGAACAAGTGGAAATAGATTAAATATATACAAAATATAGAGAGAAAATACACAAGATATAGAGAAATATACACAAAATATAGAGAAAAAATACAGAAAATATAGAGAAATATACACATAATATAGAGAAATATACACAAAATATAGAGAAAAAATACACAAAATAGAGAAAAAATACAGAAAATATAGAGAAAAAATACAGAAAATATAGAGAAATATACACAAAATATAGAGAAAAAATACACAAAATAGAGAAAAAATACAGAAAATATAGAGAAAAAATACAGAAAATATAGAGAAATATACACAAAATATAGAGGTGCAGCTGCTGTACCAGACAGTGATACAGCCTGTGAGGATGCTCTCTATGGTGCATCTGTAGAAGTTGGTGAGGATCTGAGGAGGCAGACCAAACTTCCTGAACCCATGCAGGATGAAGAGACACTGACGGGCAGATCTCACAATAATGTTGGTGTGGCGGGTCCAGGTGAGGTCATCAGTGAGGTGTACGCAGAGAAGCTTCACACTGCTGACTCTCTCCACTTCGGCTCCGTTGATGAACAGGGCAGAGTGACCTCGCCTCTGTAGCTTCCTGTAGTCCACAATCATCTTCTTTGTTTTGCTGATGTTGAGACAGAGATTGTTGTTATGGCACCACTCTGACAGACTGCTGACCTCATCTCTGTAGGCTGTTTCATCTCCATCAGTGATGAGGCCTAGGATGGTGGTGTCATCAGCAAACTTGAAGATGATATTGGAGGTGTGGTTGGCTACATAGTCATGTGTATACAGGGAGTACAGAAGGGGGCTGAGCACACATCCCTGGGGAGCCGCTGTATTGCCAAAAGTATTCAGTCACCCATCCAAATCATTGAATTGAGGTGTTCCAATCACTTCCATGGCCACAGGTGTATAAAGCCAAGCCCCTAGGCCTGCAGACTGCTTCTACAGACATTAGTGAAAGAATGGGTCGCTCTCAGGAGCTCAGTGAGTTCCAGCGTGGAGCCGTGATCAGACGCCACCTGTGCAGCAAGTCCAGTCGTGAAATTTCCTCACTACTAAATATTCCACAGTCAACTGTCAGTGGGATTATAACAAAGTAGAAGCCATTGGGAATAGGCAGATGATCCGCTGTGGCGACCCCTAAAGGGAGCAGCTGAAAGAAGAAGAAGAAAGAAGAAGAAGCCATTGGGAATGACAGCAACTCAGCCACGAAGTGGTCGGCCACGTAAAATGACAGCGCGGGGTCAGCGGATGCTGAGGGGCATAGTGCGCAGAGGTCACCAACTTTCTGCAGAGTCAATCACTACAGACCTCCAAACTTCATGTGGCCTTCAGATCAACTCAAGAACAGCGTAGAGAGCTTCATGGAATGGGTTTCCATGGTTGAGCAGCTGCATCCAAGCCTTACATCACCAAGCACAATGCAAAGCGTGGAATGCAGTGGTGTAAAGCGCCGCCACTGGACTCTAGAGCAGTGGAGATGTGTTCTCTGGAGTGACCAATCACGCTTCTCCGTCTAACAATCTGATGGATGAGTCTGGGTTTGGCGGTTTGCAGGAGAACGGAACTTGTCTGACTGCATTGTGCCAAGTGTAAAGTTTGGTGGAGGGGGGATCATGGTGTGGGGGTGTTTTTCAGGAGTTGGGCTGCGCCCCTTAGTTCCAGTGAAAGGAACTCTTAACGCTTCAAGCACCAAGAGATTTTGGAGAATTTCATGCTCCCAACTTTGAAATGTGTTTCTGGAAGAATGATTGAAAGAATTCCCATAAACACACTCCTAACCCTTGTGGAAAGCCTTCCCAGAAGAGTAGCTGCAAAGAGTGGGCCAATATCATATTAAACCCTATGTATTAAGAATGGGATGTCACTCAAGTTCATATGCGTGTGAAGGCAGACGTGCAAATACTTTTGGCAATATAGTGTATGATAATGTGTCTGTTACAAGGTTCAAGCTAAAAATGGGACGTCTTTTATAAGCTTCGGATGTCTGCGTTTAATGTAGAACTGCCTTTTTGTTGAACTTTCTGTTCCACCTTGAACGGTGCAGCGGTTTCATTCTGGTGCCTTTAATGGTGGAACAGAAAATTTGGTTAGGAAGCTTCAGTCTCATCAGAAAGTGCCCATGCCAATCACCATTGGCTTAGTGCTAACAAACAACCAGAATTCTATAGGAATGCTAGGATATATTAGCAGTTTACTGAGGTGGGGTTTTATCTCCCTCTTTTTTGAGTTATGCAATTTATTGTTTAAATTTAAGAACTGAAGGCTTGGCTCTAATAGTCAGAGACACACACACACACACACACACACACACACATGCACAGTCACACATACATATGAAACCGAGACTGAAACTGTGATTGTAACATCCAGTTATGACGACTGCGGTTCCCCCAACCAGTGGTGGTGGTGTGTTAGTGTGTGTTGCGCTGGTCTGAGTGGATCAGACACAGCAGTGCTGCTGGACTGGGAACAATCCACCAACCAGAAATGTCCAGCCAACAGTGTCCTGTGACTACTGATGAAGGACTAGAGGTTGACCAACACAAACTGTGCAGCAGCAGATGAGCTGTCGTCTCTGACTTTACATCTACAAGGTGGACCGACGAGGTAGGAGTGTCTAATAGAGTGGACAGTGAGTGGACACAGTGCTTATAAACTCCAGCAGCACTGCTGTGTCTAATCCACTCAGACCAGCACACTAACACACCACCACCACATCAGTGTTACTGCAGTGCTGAGAATGATCCATCACCCAAATAGTACCTGGTCTGTGAGGGTCCATGGGGGTCCTGACCACTGAAGAACAGGGTAACAGAGTATCAGAGAAACAGATGGACTACAGTCTGTAACTGTAGAACTACAAAGTGCGGCTATACAGTAAGTATAACATGTTCTTTAGTGTTCGTCTCTTTGATGTTCTAAATTGTTGTGATTTAATAAAGCCTGGAACTCTTTCCCTGTTATTTTTTGTTATTGTTGTTGTTGTTGTTTTTTGCTTATTCGCCACCCAGGCTCAAAAATCAAGGCCTGGACTGAACCGTGGTTTTAAAAAGTCACTTATTTTCCTTTAATTTTCTTCTTTCTTCTGCCAGCTGAGCATTTTATACATAATCTGCTCAGAAATGTCTACTAAAAAAATAATAATTTGCAACTTAATGGCAGTTTTGACTCGAAGTCTGAATCCAATTACAGACTGTAGCTCAGGGATCACCAGTCCTGCCCACAAAGGGCTGATGTGGCTGCAGGTTGTCAGTGCAGTCAAGCCGGAGCATGTCTGATTCCACCTGTTTGGTCAGTTGGTCTCAGCCTCCTACCAGGTGATTTAGTTGTGTAAGGTTTGCTTACACTTTGTTAGTATGAAATCCTGCAGCCCCTCCAGCCCTTCGTGGATAAGACTGGTGACCCCTGCTGTAGCCTGTCTGTTGCTGTACAACTTATTAGCCCCCCCTCTATTGCATTCACCATTGGTCAGTTTCTGATCTCAGGACGGCTTGTGACATTATTTTGGTGGAGGTCCATTCTCAGCACAGCAGTGATGCTGGTGTGAAAGTGTGTGTAATTTACTAGTCAATGTTGTATTCATCTTTCTCTCTTTCTCACTCTTTCCTCTTCATCTTTCTCTCTTCCTCGCTCTCTTTCTCACTCTTTCCTCTTCATCTTTCTCTCTTTCTCACTCTTTCTCACTCTTTCCTCTTCATCTTTCTCTTTTCCTCGCTCTCTTTCTCACTCTTTCCTCTTCATCTTTCTCTCTTCCTCGCTCTCTTTCTCACTCTTTCCTCTTCATCTTTCTCTCTTTCTCACTCTTTCTCACTCTTTCCTCTTCATCTTTCTCTCTTCCTCTCTCTTTCTCACTCTTTCCTCTTCATTTTTCTCTTTCTCACTCTTTCCTCTTCATCTTTCTCTCTTTCTCTCTCTTTCTCACTCTTTCCTCTTCATCTTTCTCTCTTTCTCTCTCTTTCTCACTCTTTCCTCTTCATCTTTCTCTCTTCCTCTCTCTTTCTCACTCTTTCCTCTTCATTTTTCTCTTTCTCACTCTTTCTCACTCTTTCCTCTTCATCTTTCTCTCTTCCTCTCTCTTTCTCACTCTTTCCTCTTCATTTTTCTCTTTCTCACTCTTTCTCACTCTTTCCTCTTCATCTTTCTCTCTTCCTCACTCTTTCTCACTCTTTCCTCTTCATCTTTCTCTCTTCCTCGCTCTCTTTCTTACTCTTTCCTCTTCATCTTTCTCTCTTTCTCTCTCTTTCTCACTCTTTCCTCTTCATCTTTCTCTCTTTCTCTCTCTTTCTCACTCTTTCCTCTTCATCTTTCTCTTTTCCTCTCTCTCTTTCTCACTCTTTCCTCTTCATCTTTCTCTCTTTCTCTCTCTTTCTCACTCTTTCCTCTTCATCTTTCTCTTTTCCTCGCTCTCTTTCTCACTCTTTCCTCTTCATCTTTCTCTCTTCCTCGCTCTCTTTCTTACTCTTTCCTCTTCATCTTTCTCTCTTCCTCACTCTTTCTCACTCTTTCCTCTTCATCTTTCTCTCTTCCTCGCTCTTTCTCACTCTTTCCTCTTCATCTTTCTCTCTTCCTCGCTCTCTTTCTCACTCTTTCCTCTTCATCTTTCTCTCTTCCTCGCTCTTTCTCACTCTTTCCTCTTCATCTTTCTCTCTTCCTCGCTCTTTCTCACTCTTTCCTCTTCATCTTTCTCTTTTTCTTTCTCTTTCTCACTCTTTCCTCTTCATCTTTCTCTCTTCCTCGCTCTTTCTCACTCTTTCCTCTTCATCTTTCTCTTTTTCTTTCTCTTTCTCACTCTTTCCTCTTCATCTTTCTCTCTTCCTCGCTCTTTCTCACTCTTTCCTCTTCATCTTTCTCTTTTTCTCTCTCTCAGTCTTTCCTCTTCATCTTTCTCTCTTCCTCTCTCTCTTTCTCACTCTTTCCTCTTCATCTTTCTCTTTTTCTTTCTCTTTCTCACTCTTTCCTCTTCATCTTTCTCTCTTCCTCGCTCTTTCTCACTCTTTCCTCTTCATTTTTCTCTTTTTCTCTCTCTTTCTCACTCTTTCCTCTTCATCTTTCTCTCTTCCTCTCTCTCTTTCTCACTCTTTCCTCTTCATCTTTCTCTTTTTCTTTCTCTTTCTCACTCTTTCCTCTTCATCTTTCTCTCTTCCTCGCTCTTTCTCACTCTTTCCTCTTCATTTTTCTCTTTTTCTCTCTCTTTCTCACTCTTTCCTCATCTTTCTCTTTTACTCTCTCTCTTTCTCACTCTTTCCTCTTTATCTTTCTCTCTTTCTCTCTCTTTCTCACTCTTTCCTCTTTATCTTTCTCTCTTTCTCTATCTCTTTCTCAGTCTTTCTTCTTAATTTTTCTCTCTTTCTCTCTTGCTGTCTCTTTGTTCTTTCTCTCTTGCTGTCTCTTTTTTGCCTCATCTTTCTCACTCTTTCCTCTTCATCTTTCTATTTTTTACCTAGCTCTGCCTCTCGCAGGTACGGCAGGCTTTACGTTTGTACCCGTTCAGTCCTCTGATGATTATTACATGGTTTCTTGTGGGTCTTGTGATAAAGCGAAGTAACTGAATTACAGGCTACTGATCTAATTAATCCGACTGGTAAACACAGCGGCGTCACTGCCTTTCGGTCAGAGGACACTCTTTTGTCACTTTCCCCAGTCACATGCGCCCGGACTCGCACACAGATCAGTCAGTGGGAGGAAATGTGTGGAAGCAGCGCAGTGAAAGAATCACTGAAACGCTGTCTTTCACACACTGCTCCCTCTTTCATTCGCCGAGGCCCATTTCCCCCTGCACCTGGACTGCTTTGCACATCCTCACCAGCATCCTTGACCTTTAATGAACCCCCCATTTCCCACTTCCAGACAAATAACAGAGCTTCAATGTCAGATCAATTAAGGCACAAAGCTGGTGTGGGTGAGTGTCGGGTTTGATTCCTATTTATTTTTAGTGCTGCTTAACTGTGCTAAATATTTTGACTGGCTAAACATTGATTCACTTAAATCGTGACTCAGACGTCCATGACATTGTTTTTTATTGGACACACAAGTCATTTATCTATTTATCTTTGTCTTAATTATGTGAAACGTTTACCACTCAGACGTTTCACGATAAGGATAAAGACTTATTAGAGCCCAAATTAGGAAACACTGCAACATCACAGCAACCGTCCAAAGTCCAAAGATAAACTCTGAGTTTACAAACTAAACATACACGGGTCATTGTCCATTTGGAGTGGGAATACAGGTAGATATATTAGAATGTTATGTTTGTAAGCATGTATTAACACATTTATAATGCATTCATAAGGCCTTATAATCATGGTTATAAATATTTCTAAAAATTTATTGCACTGTATAGCCATGTTTATTGTGCATTATGAATTGTTAATATAATGCATTATAAGTAGTGTTAATAACCTGTTATACTGCCAGTGCCAAAGAAGTCAGTCCCAGCTTGGTGCTGTTAGGGCAGCATCTTTGGGGCTTCAGTCCTGAATATTCAGACGCTCCAAACAGTGAAATATTGGATATGCTGTGTTAAATTAGTGCCAGGCTAACGGTGGTGCACATTAACGGTGGTGAACATTAACGGTGGTGAACATTAACAGTGGTGAACTTTCCCACATTGGGTGAAACACTGATGGCAGCTCTAGTCTAAACTCTGACATCTGAAGCCTGTAATGAGCTTTATTGTGTTTTAGTGTTTCAGTAAATCCTTCAGTAAATACTTCAACCTGAAGCCTCAGTCTGAACCCTGGAGGAGGCTTTAGTCCAGTACGCTTCGCTTTACTCAGAGTGGACTAATACGACTTATGAGCTCTTATAATTTGTTATGAACAGCACTTATAATACATTATGTTAACAATTCATAATGCATGATAAGCATGGCTATAACATGTAATGCATTTTTTAAATATTTATAGCCATGTTTATGATGCCTTATGAATGCATTATAACATGTTATGAATGTGTTTATAAATGCTCACAAATGTGGCATTCATTTTAAGTGTTACCCAATCAATTTCTTTCAGACCAAAACTGAATAATCTTAATATGTCTATTAACATCTCATATTTTACGGTCACTGGTGATGTATGAATATGGTGCAACACCAGTCACAGTGACTCCAGTGACGGTGACTCCAGTGACGGTGACTCCAGTGACAGTGACTCCATTGACTTTCAGGTCAAAACTGAGTATTCTGTAAATTGGCTGACTCGTTAGCTGATCAGGTGACCTTGTGTAAGTTTTTAAAATCAGTAATAAAATGATACTTGGCATTATTTTCACAAAATTTTAATTAGCCAGCCAATAAAGCATATAACACCAGTGACACACAGAGGTTTTGAGCTGCCTGCTAAACAAAAGTATTTTTTTTTTATTTTAAACTTTATTTTTATTGGATTTTGACAGTGGACATGGGGGAAAGGGAAAAAAAAACAACAACAACAAAAAAGGCAGATCGGAAAAAGTCAGGAACCCTTAGAAAAATGTTGAAATGCTTTCCACATACATGCATATATAAAGAAAAAGAGTTACATTGTTCTATATATCTTTTGTCCTTTTTTGTCCTCAGCAAGGTTACATAGCTGCAAAGCTTCAATGTTGGTGGATCATTAGCAATTACAGAGTGGTAAGAAGGGGAGGGGGGACCCTCATACACACATATACACACACATATGTGTGGTCAGAATACAAGCAGCATTACATGAGCAGGTATATCATTTCAGAGCCAAGTATGATGTCCAGTTTCTCCAGTATCTTTCACATCTGTTAGAGGCGTGTCTCAATGAAAAAGTCATTCTCTCCATACCATAAATCTCCTGAATGATTTCTACCCATTCAGAGAGTGTTGGGGATTCTGTGCTTAGCCATTTCCTAGTTATTGCCTTTTTACTACCTGCTAATAAAATTTGTAACAAGTATCTATCCTGTTTTCTCAATTCAGCTGGTATGTTCCCCAAGTAAATGACAGTGAAATCAAAATTAAGTTCAAAATGAATTATTGCTCTGATCTCCTTTACCACCTTTACCCAGTAAGTAGAAATGTTTGGACATTCCCAAAAAATATGAAAATGACCAGTGGACGTATTACCACACATTCTCCAACACTGACCATGTATTGGATTGTTACTTTGTAATTTTTTAATATTCGGGGTTATAAAAAATCTTAAAATGTTTCCAAGTAAATTCCCTCCAAAGACCTGAGCTACAGGTAGTAGACAATATCCTACAAATGTTTAGCCAGTCATCCTCAGATAACTTTATACCGGCCTCTTTCTCCCATCTTGACTTAATGTACATTGTGGAAAGACCCATTTCCAGCTGTAGAGACGAGTAAATTCTTGAAATTAATCCTCGGTTGGTGTTCCCTTTATATGAGCTGATAAATATCTTAATTAAAGTCATTCCTTTTTCTCCCACCGTTTTAATGTTCTTGTCAAAATAAGATCTCATTTGAAGATATCTAAAGAAATCATGTTTCTCCAAATTATATATTTTTGTAAGTTGTTGAAAGGTATTTAGACCTTTTTCGGCAGATATTGTACAGTATGAAGTTATGCCTTTATTCATCCAATATTTAAATCTGGCATCCAGTTTAGCTGGCGTGAATTCTGTGTCATATGTTATCCAACGTAAATTCTGGATCTTTAATTTCTTTATACCACATATTTAGAGGGACAGCAATCCAGCTGGTCACTTTATCTAGATGTTCCTTTAAAAGATTCTTATCACCTAGTATAGGTGGCAAGGGTATATTCAATTGGCTTTGTTCTAAATCTTTCCATTTTGCGTCATGTCCCGGGTCACACCAACATACCGAAAACGTAACTGTGTCGCTCTGTAATAGTCTTCTAAGCAGGGTAAGGCCATTCCACCCGTTCCCTGGGTAGCTGTAATGTCTGTAGTCTAATTCTTGGTTTTTGTTTTCCCCAAATAAAGGTTGAGATCATTCTTTTCCACTCATGAAACTGTTTGAGAGGTACTTCCACAGGTAATGATTGAAAAAGAAAGAGCAGCCTAGGTAATATATTCATTTTTATAGCATCTATTCAGTTGGACATACTCATCGGCAGCAATGACCAACGATTTAAGTCTGTTTTGATTTCAACTGTTAGTGGGGTGTAGTTATGCATATAAATACCAGATAGGTCCTTAGGTATTCGCACACCTAGATATTTAATTATGGTACTTTCCATCCATCCATCCATTTTCTAAGCCGCTTCTCCGTCAGGGTCGCGGGGGGGTGCTGGAGCCTATCCCAGCAGTCTTCGGGCGGAAGGCAGGATACACCCTGGACAGGTCGCCAGTCCATCGCAGGGCTTTCCCATTTAAATATTTGCCTTTTGTGAACTTTTACCTGTGGATTATAGTTAAAAGTAAGAATTTGATTTTTATGTTAATTCAGTGTATAGTCTGAATATGTTCCAAATCTTTTAAGCAAAGACAACAATTTAGGTAAACTGGCATCTGGCTTAGTCAGGGTCAAAAGTATGTCATCTGCATACAGACATATTTTATATTCTGTATTCATAATCAACACGCCTGTTATATCTGTATCCTCTCTAATTGCCTGTGCTAATGGTTTGATAAAAAGAGCAAAGAATGTGGGGCTAAGAGGGCATCCTTGTCGACATCCCCTTTCAAGAGATACTGTTTTGGATAGATTCCCATTTATTTTCATTCTGGCTGTTGGAGCATTAAGCATTTCAGACAGTTAATCATTTGATTATCAAAACCAAATTGTTTAAGAACTAAATATAGATATTCCCATCGAACGGAATCAAATGCCTTCTCGGCGTCCAGACTAAGAACTAAAGGATCAGATTGGCTGTTTCTCATATGAGGTGAAGAGCACGTCTCACATTGTCCTGAGTATGTCTGTTTTTTACGAAACCTGTTTGATCTGTGTCTATCAGGTCTGGGATAATATCTACTAATCGTATTGCTGGTATTGATGCAAATAACCTATAATCGATGTTTAGAACAGAAATAGGTCTAGAGGAACCACATTCTGTTTTATCTTTACCTGTTTTAGGAATTACTGAGATTACTGCTTGTCTCCAGGACAAAGGGGGCTCTCCCCCCTCAAGAACATAATTAAAACAGTCCTTAAGTAACGGTATCAATATCTTTCTAAAGATTTTATACCACTCCGACGGGTAACCGTCGGCACCTGACATTTTATTAGTTTTCAATCTTGATATAGCTTTATTTATTTCTTCCTCTGTTATCCATCCATCCATTTTCTAAGCCGCTTCTCCGTCAGGGTCGCGGGGGGGTGCTGGAGCCTATCCCAGCAGTCTTCTGGCGGAAGGCAGGATACACCCTGGACAGGTCGCCAGTCCATCGCAGGGTTCCTCTGTTATCTCCTGAGTTCATTTTCTATTTTGTTCAATTCCTATTCCCATCTCTCTGCTTGTTGTTTACGTAATCTCCACGCCAATATTTTCTTACATTTTGGGCCATTCTCATAATAATTTTGTTTAATTAGTTTCAATTTCCGCTCTATTTGATTTTCATATAAATCATTTAAAAGTTGCTTTGTATTTTGAATCTGGTTTAAAACACTGGTTTCATTATGTATCATATGTTTACTTTCCAGGTGTTTTAATGTTTCAGTTAAATCTCTAATTTGTTTTTCTTTTTCCTTTTTCCTGCGAGCTGTCCACATTATACGTTTGCCTCTAATAACAGCTTTTGCGGCATCCCACAATATGTTGGGAGTTACCATTCCATTATTATTATTAATCATACTCTTCAAATTCTTTCTCTATATATTTTAAACATTGAGGGTCATTCAGAAGACTGGTGTTAAGTCTCCATAGGGTCTCTTTGGGTTTGTTGTCTAAATGTAGTGTTAAATATACACCTGCATGGTCAGAGATGTCCCTTACCCCTATATCACAACTCTGAATCCTGTGTCTCTCTAATTAAACATAAAGAAATAATCAATTATCAAGTGGATGGAGATCCCTCCAGATATCCACCAAGCCAGATTCTTTGAGCAATTTATTAATATATGTTGTGTCAGGGTTAATCTTTCTTGTTCTACTTGAAGAATCTAATGAGGGGTGTAGATGGATATTACAATCACCCCCGCATATCAGCACCCCTGATGTTTCCAAAGATATCATGTTAAAAATCTTCTTAATTAACTGTTTATCACTGCCTGGTGGTCTGTACACATTCAGCAGTGTAATTTCTTTATGATCATGATTACTTTGTCAGTAATTTGTGAGGAAAACTGGAAATTTATTCTGTTTGAGATAAGTCTAGCTACCCCTCTTGTATTTTTCTTTTCAAAAGAAGAGTAATATAGGTTCTTAAACCCCAACAGCTTCTCATGTTCACTATTTGAAAGGTGTGTCTCTTGCCAGAAAATGATGTCTTGCTTTTCTTTTTTCATTTTAGATATTGCCTTACTTCGTTTGATAGGATTATGTAACCCATTAACATTGAGAGAAATTACTTTATATTCTTGATGCTGCATTTCACTCTTCACCTAAATATTTAAATATCACACGGTAACCTGAGCAATGAATTTGCCTAAAAACCAGAAGGAAACTTAACTTACAAACATTCATATTTAACAACGGTGACCTCCATCTCTGAAGTGTAAACTCAACTTCTAGGTTAGGAAGGGAAGCCCTTAAAACTGAAGGAGCCCTACCTAGTGCCACCTGATATTTCTGAGCATTTAGGATCAGAGCAGTGCACATAAAACGCAAACATCAATTACCAGACATACGGTCGGTTTCAAGGTTTATGCTTCCAACAGGAAATTCTCTCGTATTTTATATATCATAACAAAAAATTACTAATTACTATTACCAGACTTTTCTTTTATTCCTCTCTCTCTCTTTTTTCCTTTTTCTTGGAAGCCACTCAGTCCATCATGTTGGGAAGTTCTTGTGTTGTGTCGCCGCAATGACAAAATTTTCTTAGCTTCTCCTGAATGTGCATCAGACGAGCTTTGCGGTGTCCACAGAGCTTCTCATGAAAGTTGTCTCATTCTCGTCGTAAGAGTGCCTCGCTCTGGGACCTCCACGTCCAGGGAGTCCATTCCCCTTTTCTTCAAATCCTCTCTTGCCTCTGGTGTGCTGTTGTAGATAACTGGCCCGTTGTCAAAAAAGACCCTGAGTTTCGCCGGATAAAGCGTCTGGAAACGGAGTCCCTTTTCATTAAGCTCTTTTCTGATTGTGGAAAACTCTTTTGCCTCTGTGGTGTATCTCTTTCTTTTTCCAGGCAGATCGGAGAACCAGTTCTTTTGTTTTATATTCCTGAAAACAGACCACTATAAACCTTGGGTTGGAACCTTGTGGTGGTTTAGGTCCAAGGGACCGGTGGCAGTGCTGGGAAGAGATAACTCTGTTGTGATAAACTTTTCTAGAAATTCCTCCATATTGTCTCCCTCCACTCCCTCCGCAATTCCGTGTATTCGTATGTTATTTTTGCGTGAACGCGCCTCCAGCTCTGTTAGCTGAGCTTGGGTATTCTCTTGGAGCTCTAAGACATGAGAGAGCACCTGCTTAGCTTCAGCGCTCCACTCTTCCATTTCAGCTACTCGCCGCTCAGTCTCCTCAATTTCTTTCAGGTCAGACCCGATAGAGTTCAGCTTCTGGTTGACTTCTTCTCTAAAGTCTACCAGTTCCTTTTTCAACAGTCCCACCGTTTCGCCAAGCTCTTTTTTCATGTCCGAACGAATCCCCTGTATCTCGCTAATGATATTAGCTTGGATAGCTTCCATAGCTTCATGTCCAGTGAGGTTGCTAGCATTGTTGCTGGCATCTTCGTTTTCCTTCGAGGGTTTATCGTCCATCTTAAGGTTTTGTTGCAGATTTCCTCTGTCCTCCCCAAGTATCATCAGCACATGAGCTTTCCGACAAGGGAGAGTAACATACTTGACCAAGTCTACAGCAGCATGAGGGGGGCCTACAGGGCTGTGCCTCGGGTGCACTTTGAACAGTCTGACCACATCTCCATGTTCCTCTACCCGGCTTACAGGCAACTCCTCAAGCAAGCACTTCCAGTGAGTAAAACTATCAAAGTGTGGAATGAAGAATCTGACCTAGTGCTTCAGGATTGCTTTTGCAGTACAAACTGGGATGTGTTCAGAACTGCTGCTATTAGACAGGACTGTACTGCTGATCTTTTGGACTATGCTTCTGGGGTAATGGGCTACATCAGCAGCTGCATTGAAAGCGTTGTTCCTACAAAGCGCTGCAGAAAATACCCCAACCAGAAACCCTGGATAAACGATGAAGTTCAGTCCATGCTACATACTCACCATGCTGCATTTCTCTGAAGACTACGAAAGGTCCAGATATGGTCTGCATAGATCTATCGGAGAGGCCAAGAGACAGTATAGGCTGAAGTTGGAAGGCTACTACACCACCGCAGACTCCCGGCACACGTGGCAAGGACTGCAGCACATCACCAACTACCAACAGATGAGCAGGGTCGTTACAACCAGCCACACTACACTACCTGATGAGCTGAATGAGTTCTTTGCTCGCTTCGAGGCCCTCAACCCTGGCCGACTGAGAGACATTATGGCTACACAGAACACATCACTTACTGTGACATCAGTGGATGTGCAGGACCTTGAAGAGAATAAACCTATGGAGAACAACCAGCCCAGACAGCATCCCCGGGCGTGCACTCAGGATTTGCTCATCAGAACTGGCTGACGTGTTTGTGGATATATTCAATCTGTCCTCCAAACAAGCTTTCGTGCCATCCTGCTTCAAGACCACCACCATCGTGCCCCTCCCAAAGAAAAGCATTGTGACCTGCCTAAATGATTATCGCCCTGTTGCACTAACCCCAATCATGATGAAGTTCTTTTAGAGAATTGTCATGACTCATATCCAGGAGACCATTCCGAAACCCTATAGATCCTTTCCAGTTTGCACACCGTCAGAACTGGTCCACAGACGATGCAGTGAATATTGCCCTTCACACAGCCCTCACACACCTGAAGGGAAAGGACACGTATGGCAGAATGCTCTTCATTGACTATAGCTCAACATTTAAAATGGTCATCCCATATAAACTCTCAAAAAAGCTCCTCACCCTCGGACTGACACACGCCCTCTGCAACTGGGTGCTGAACTTTCTAACAGATAGACCCCAGTCAGTCAGAGTCAGCAGAGGTCCCCCAGGGCTGTGTGTTGAGCCCCCTTCTGTACACATTCTCCATGTATGAGTGTGTGGCCTCCCAGAACAACACCAGCATTATCAAGTTTGCTGATGATGCTACAGTTACTGGGTTGATCACTGGTGGGGAAGTGACAGCACACAGGAAGGAGGTGGCTGAGCTGGTGGCCTGGTTTCATGACAACAATCTTTCCTTAAATGCAGACAAGACCAAGGAAAAGATTGTTGATCCAAGGAGGCAGCGGGAGCTGCACACATCCCTGTACATAGGTGAGACTGAGGTGGAGAGGGTGAACACCTTCAAGTTCCTTGGCATCCACATCAGTGTGCATCTCACCTGGTCTCACAACACACACCTCATCATCAGGAAGTCCCAGCAGCGACTGTACTTTCTGAGAAGGCTGAGGAAATTTGGCATGCCAGCCAAAATTATCAGAACCTTCTACAGGAGTACGATCGACAGCACAGACTCTTCACATTCCTACTTTCAGACAGATGCTACAGGAGTGTAAAGTCCAGGACTACAAGACTGACAAACAGTTTCTATTTACAGACCATCAGGCTTGTGAATACCTCACTCACTACCACCCCACAAAACTGGTTTAACTTTTGGCTGACCTTGCACTCAACAACTGCACCTTTCATACACTGTACTGCTGCTGTCAGAACGCTACTGTTTACATCTGTTACTGCACAGAACACTACTGTTTACATCTGTTACTGCACTGAACGCTACTGTTTACATCTGTTACTGCACAGAAAACTACTGTTTACATCTGTTACTGCACAGAATGCTACTGTTTACATCTGTTACTGGACAGAACACTACTGTTTACATCTGTTACTGCACAGAACGCTACTGTTTACATCTGTTACTGCACAGAACGCTACTGTTTACATCTGTTACTGCACAGAACTCTACTGTTTACATCTGTTACTGCACAGAACGCTACTGTTTACATCTGTTACTGTACAGAACGCTACTGTTTACATCTGTTACTGCACAGAACGCTACTGTTTACATCTGTTACTGCACAGAACGCTACTGTTTACATCTGTTACTGCACAGAACGCTACTGTTTACATCTGTTACTGCACAGAACTCTACTGTTTGTTACTGCACAGAACGCTACTGTTTACATCTGTTACTGCACAGAACGCTACTGTTTACATCTGTTACTGCACAGAACTCTACTGTTTACATCTGTTACTGGACAGAACGCTACTGTTTACATCTGTTACTGGACAGAACGCTACTGTTTACATCTGTTACTGGACAGAACGCTACTGTTTACATCTGTTACTGCACAGAACACTACTGTTTACATCTGTTACTGCACAGAACGCTACTGTTTACATCTGTTACTGCACAGAACACTACTGTTTACAACTGTTACTGTACAGAACGCTACTGTTTACATCTGTTACTGCACAGAACGCTACTGTTTACATCTGTTACTGCACAGAACACTACTGTTTACATCTGTTACTGCACAGAACACTACTGTTTACTTCTGTTACTGTACAGAACACTACTGTTTACATCTGTTACTGCACAGAACTCTACTGTTTACATCTGTTACTGGACAGAACGCTACTGTTTACATCTGTTACTGGACAGAACGCTACTGTTTACATCTGTTACTGCACAGAACGCTACTGTTTACATCTGTTACTGCACAGAACGCTACTGTTTACATCTGTTACTGCACAGAACTCTACTGTTTACATCTGTTACTGGACAGAACGCTACTGTTTACATCTGTTACTGGACAGAACACTACTGTTTACATCTGTTACTGGACAGAACGCTACTGTTTACATCTGTTACTGCACAGAACACTACTGTTTACATCTGTTACTGCACAGAACGCTACTGTTTACATCTGTTACTGCACAGAACACTACTGTTTACAACTGTTACTGCACAGAACACTACTGTTTACATCTGTTACTGTACAGAACGCTACTGTTTACATCTGTTACTGCACAGAACGCTACTGTTTACATCTGTTACTGCACAGAACGCTACTGTTTACATCTGTTACTGCACAGAACTCTACTGTTTACATCTGTTACTGGACAGAACGCTACTGTTTACATCTGTTACTGGACAGAACGCTACTGTTTACATCTGTTACTGCACAGAACGCTACTGTTTACATCTGTTACTGGACAGAACACTACTGTTTACATCTGTTACTGTACAGAACACTACTGTTTACATCTGTTACTGCACAGAACGCTACTGTTTACATCTGTTACTGGACAGAACACTACTGTTTACATCTGTTACTGCACAGAACACTACTGTTTACATCTGTTACTGCACAGAACACTACTGTTTACATCTGTTACTGCACAGAACGCTACTGTTTACATCTGTTACTGCACAGAACACTACTGTTTACATCTGTTACTGTACAGAACACTACTGTTTACATCTGTTACTGGACAGAACACCACTGTTTACATCTGTTACTGCACAGAATGCTACTGTTTACATCTGTTACTGGACAGAACACCACTGTTTACATCTGTTACTGCACAGAACGCTACTGTTTATGTCTGTTACTGGACAGAACACTACTGTTTACATCTGTTACTGTACAGAACACTACTGTTTACATCTGTTACTGCACAGAACGCTACTGTTTACATCTGTTACTGTACAGAACACTACTGTTTACATCTGTTACTGCACAGAACACTACTGTTTACATCTGTTACTGTACAGAACACTACTGTTTACATCTGTTACTGGACAGAACACCACTGTTTACATCTGTTACTGCACAGAATGCTACTGTTTACATCTGTTACTGCACAGAACACTACTGTTTACATCTGTTACTGCACTGAACGCTACTGTTTACATCTGTTACTGCACAGAATGCTACTGTTTACATCTGTTACTGCACAGAACGCTACTGTTTACATCTGTTACTGCACAGAACGCTACTGTTTACATCTGTTACTGCACAGAACGCTACTGTTTACATCTGTTACTGCACAGAACTCTACTGTTTACATCTGTTACTGGACAGAACGCTACTGTTTACATCTGTTACTGGACAGAACGCTACTGTTTACATCTGTTACTGTACAGAACGCTACTGTTTACATCTGTTACTGCACAGAACGCTACTGTTTACATCTGTTACTGCACAGAACTCTACTGTTTACATCTGTTACTGGACAGAACGCTACTGTTTACATCTGTTACTGGACAGAACGCTACTGTTTACATCTGTTACTGGACAGAACGCTACTGTTTACATCTGTTACTGCACAGAACACTACTGTTTACATCTGTTACTGCACAGAACGCTACTGTTTACATCTGTTACTGCACAGAACACTACTGTTTACAACTGTTACTGCACAGAACACTACTGTTTACATCTGTTACTGTACAGAACGCTACTGTTTACATCTGTTACTGCACAGAACGCTACTGTTTACATCTGTTACTGCACAGAACGCTACTGTTTACATCTGTTACTGCACAGAACTCTACTGTTTACATCTGTTACTGGACAGAACGCTACTGTTTACATCTGTTACTGGACAGAACGCTACTGTTTACATCTGTTACTGCACAGAACGCTACTGTTTACATCTGTTACTGGACAGAACACTACTGTTTACATCTGTTACTGTACAGAACACTACTGTTTACATCTGTTACTGGACAGAACGCTACTGTTTACACCTGTTACTGGACAGAACACTACTGTTTACATCTGTTACTGCACAGAACACTACTGTTTACATCTGTTACTGCACAGAACACTACTGTTTACAACTGTTACTGCACAGAACGCTACTGTTTACATCTGTTACTGCACAGAACACTACTGTTTACATCTGTTACTGTACAGAACACTACTGTTTACATCTGTTACTGGACAGAACACCACTGTTTACATCTGTTACTGCACAGAATGCTACTGTTTACATCTGTTACTGGACAGAACACCACTGTTTACATCTGTTACTGCACAGAACGCTACTGTTTAAGTCTGTTACTGGACAGAACACTACTGTTTACATCTGTTACTGCACAGAACACTACTGTTTACATCTGTTACTGGACAGAACACTACTGTTTACATCTGTTACTGTACAGAACACTACTGTTTACATCTGTTACTGCACAGAACGCTACTGTTTACATCTGTTACTGTACAGAACACTACTGTTTACATCTGTTACTGCACAGAACACTACTGTTTACATCTGTTACTGTACAGAACACTACTGTTTACATCTGTTACTGGACAGAACACCACTGTTTACATCTGTTACTGCACAGAATGCTACTGTTTACATCTGTTACTGCACATAACACTACTGTTTACATCTGTTACTGCACTGAACGCTACTGTTTACATCTGTTACTGCACAGAATGCTACTGTTTACATCTGTTACTGGACAGAATGCTACTGTTTACATCTGTTACTGCACAGAACACTACTGTTTACATCTGTTACTGCACAGAACACTACTGTTTACATCTGTTACTGTACAGAACACTACTGTTTACATCTGTTACTGCACAGAACTCTACTGTTTACATCTGTTACTGGACAGAACGCTACTGTTTACATCTGTTACTGGACAGAACGCTACTGTTTACATCTGTTACTGCACAGAACGCTACTGTTTACATCTGTTACTGCACAGAACGCTACTGTTTACATCTGTTACTGCACAGAACTCTACTGTTTACATCTGTTACTGGACAGAACGCTACTGTTTACATCTGTTACTGGACAGAACGCTACTGTTTACATCTGTTACTGGACAGAACGCTACTGTTTACATCTGTTACTGCACAGAACACTACTGTTTACATCTGTTACTGCACAGAACACTACTGTTTACAACTGTTACTGCACAGAACACTACTGTTTACATCTGTTACTGTACAGAACGCTACTGTTTACATCTGTTACTGCACAGAACGCTACTGTTTACATCTGTTACTGCACAGAACGCTACTGTTTACATCTGTTACTGCACAGAACTCTACTGTTTACATCTGTTACTGGACAGAACGCTACTGTTTACATCTGTTACTGGACAGAACGCTACTGTTTACATCTGTTACTGCACAGAACGCTACTGTTTACATCTGTTACTGGACAGAACACTACTGTTTACATCTGTTACTGCACAGAACACTACTGTTTACATCTGTTACTGCACAGAACGCTACTGTTTACATCTGTTACTGGACAGAACACTACTGTTTACATCTGTTACTGCACAGAACACTACTGTTTACATCTGTTACTGCACAGAACACTACTGGTTACATCTGTTACTGCACAGAACGCTACTGTTTACATCTGTTACTGCACAGAACACTACTGTTTACATCTGTTACTGTACAGAACACTACTGTTTACATCTGTTACTGGACAGAACACCACTGTTTACATCTGTTACTGCACAGAATGCTACTGTTTACATCTGTTACTGGACAGAACACCACTGTTTACATCTGTTACTGCACAGAACGCTACTGTTTATGTCTGTTACTGGACAGAACACTACTGTTTACATCTGTTACTGTACAGAACACTACTGTTTACATCTGTTACTGCACAGAACGCTACTGTTTACATCTGTTACTGTACAGAACACTACTGTTTACATCTGTTACTGCACAGAACACTACTGTTTACATCTGTTACTGTACAGAACACTACTGTTTACATCTGTTACTGGACAGAACACCACTGTTTACATCTGTTACTGCACAGAATGCTACTGTTTACATCTGTTACTGCACAGAACACTACTGTTTACATCTGTTACTGCACTGAACGCTACTGTTTACATCTGTTACTGCACAGAATGCTACTGTTTACATCTGTTACTGCACAGAACGCTACTGTTTACATCTGTTACTGCACAGAACGCTACTGTTTACATCTGTTACTGCACAGAACGCTACTGTTTACATCTGTTACTGCACAGAACTCTACTGTTTACATCTGTTACTGGACAGAACGCTACTGTTTACATCTGTTACTGGACAGAACGCTACTGTTTACATCTGTTACTGTACAGAACGCTACTGTTTACATCTGTTACTGCACAGAACGCTACTGTTTACATCTGTTACTGCACAGAACTCTACTGTTTACATCTGTTACTGGACAGAACGCTACTGTTTACATCTGTTACTGCACAGAACGCTACTGTTTACATCTGTTACTGGACAGAACGCTACTGTTTACATCTGTTACTGCACAGAACACTACTGTTTACATCTGTTACTGCACAGAACGCTACTGTTTACATCTGTTACTGCACAGAACACTACTGTTTACAACTGTTACTGCACAGAACACTACTGTTTACATCTGTTACTGTACAGAACGCTACTGTTTACATCTGTTACTGCACAGAACGCTACTGTTTACATCTGTTACTGCACAGAACGCTACTGTTTACATCTGTTACTGCACAGAACTCTACTGTTTACATCTGTTACTGGACAGAACGCTACTGTTTACATCTGTTACTGGACAGAACGCTACTGTTTACATCTGTTACTGCACAGAACGCTACTGTTTACATCTGTTACTGGACAGAACACTACTGTTTACATCTGTTACTGTACAGAACACTACTGTTTACATCTGTTACTGCACAGAACGCTACTGTTTACATCTGTTACTGGACAGAACACTACTGTTTACATCTGTTACTGCACAGAACACTACTGTTTACATCTGTTACTGCACAGAACACTACTGCTTACATCTGTTACTGCACAGAACGCTACTGTTTACATCTGTTACTGCACAGAACACTACTGTTTACATCTGTTACTGTACAGAACACTACTGTTTACATCTGTTACTGGACAGAACACCACTGTTTACATCTGTTACTGCACAGAATGCTACTGTTTACATCTGTTACTGGACAGAACACCACTGTTTACATCTGTTACTGCACAGAACGCTACTGTTTATGTCTGTTACTGGACAGAACACTACTGTTTACATCTGTTACTGCACAGAACACTACTGTTTACATCTGTTACTGGACAGAACACTACTGTTTACATCTGTTACTGTACAGAACACTACTGTTTACATCTGTTACTGCACAGAACGCTACTGTTTACATCTGTTACTGTACAGAACACTACTGTTTACATCTGTTACTGCACAGAACACTACTGTTTACATCTGTTACTGTACAGAACACTACTGTTTACATCTGTTACTGGACAGAACACCACTGTTTACATCTGTTACTGCACAGAATGCTACTGTTTACATCTGTTACTGCACAGAACACTACTGTTTACATCTGTTACTGCACTGAACGCTACTGTTTACATCTGTTACTGCACAGAATGCTACTGTTTACATCTGTTACTGGACAGAATGCTACTGTTTACATCTGTTACTGCACAGAACACTACTGTTTACATCTGTTACTGCACAGAACACTACTGTTTACATCTGTTACTGCACAGAACACTACTGTTTACATCTGTTACTGCACTGAACGCTACTGTTTACATCTGTTACTGCACAGAATGCTACTGTTTACATCTGTTACTGGACAGAATGCTACTGTTTACATCTGTTACTTGCAACATGCACTTTATGAACCACTGCTCTACATACTTGCACATATGCACATGTAAATTTTTCTTTCAACTTTGCAAATAAAACTGTCCTTTTTCACTTTTGTATTATAGTGTTTAGTGTTATTCTTAAATTTCCAGTTTTTTCTATTTTCTTCTAAGGTTATATTAAGAATATATTTGTTGAATGGAGGAAAATCAAAGTAAGAATTTCATTGTACAGTGTGACTGCCTGTTCTGCTGCGCACATGACAATAAAACTTTTGAATCTTTTCCAGAGCATCTAACTTTGATTTTAACACTTTTAAAATTACAGTCCTGAACTGATCTCACATTGAAAGAGATAATGGGTATAAATATCTTGGCATATGGATGGACGACAAATGCGCTTCTTAATACCACGTTATCAAGCTTATATGTGATCTGAGGCAAAAATTTGGTTTCCTGTACTGAAACAAACCTTGTTTTCCAATGGACACAAGGAAAAATTACTGAAGCAACACTAACTCTGAAAACTCTCTGCTTCAAGATTCATTACTGGTGAGCCATACAGACCCATCATTGTGTACAGTATGAAAAGGTTAGCTAGCGATCTCTGGCTGTGTGTTGGCTTCTTTATTGACCATATTATGATTAATACTAAGTGACTGTTATTAGTCCCACAACGGGGAAATTTTACCTTCACATTTCTCTTCAAAGTGTTTTTATGCATTAATCTTAAGCATTAATACACTATATAATACACGTTTTATTTTTTGTCATTATTTCAACCCCCCCACCCAAAACAACCCCCAAATGTTGCACAAATGCAAATATAGATTTGAAAAGATTCATAAAGTATTAGTATTTAAAAAGGAGAGAAGAAAAAAAATGATAAATTACAAAATATGTACATTACTCCTGTGAGTAAGATTAGCGAGGGATCCATCTCCTTAATTTGATCCAAAACCGGTTGCCAGATATCAAAAAATTTGTAGGCACAACCTCTTATAGAATACCTTATTTTTTCCATAGTCAAATTGTATGAAATTTCAATAAACCACATTTTAAAAGTTGGAGGGGACTTATCTTTCCATTTAAGTAGTATTTGCTTTCGAGCTAAAAGAGTAGTAAAGGCTATAAGGATTTTATTATTTTGATTTAAATGAGAATACTGTGGTGCAATGCCAAATATAGAGATTATGGTATCAGGCTCTATTATTGTCCCCAATATATCAGAGATAAACCTAAATATAGACTTCCAAAAATCTTCAAGTTTTGGACAAAGCCAAAACATGTGGTACAGAGTTCCAGGCTCAACTTCACATCTATCACAGTGAGGATCTATGTCACGTTTAAATTTTGCCAGTTTTACTTTGGATCAATGCAATCTATGGACCACTTTAAATTGGATCAGTCGATGTCTTTGACATATCGAAGATAGATGAATATTTTTCAATATAGATTGCCAGACATCCTCAGTTATTCCTGTAGCCAGGTCCTTTTCCACAGCCTCTTCACGCGAGCCAGTGGTCCCATATTAAGAGTATTCATTATACTATAAATTTTACCAATGGCTCCTTTAGAATACGGATTCTTACCTTCACATTTAACCCACCCGTGCAGTGAAACACCACATACACACTAGTGAAGACACACACTAGGGGGCAATGAGCAGACTTGCCCAGAGCGGTGGGCAGCCCTGTCTGCGACGCCCGGGGAGCAGTTGGGGGTTAGGTGTCTTGCTCAAGGACACTTCAGTCATGGACTGTCAGCTCAGGGGATCGAACCTTCCTGGTTCCCTAACCTCCAGCCCACAACTGCCTCACCCATGACTGCCCCATATGCCTTTGAACGCCACAGAAATGCCCAGTGTAAATAAGGCAACTTATCAGACTCCTTGCAGTGACTGGATCACACTTCAGGTGCTGAGAGCTTCTATTGAACTAGGAAAATCTGCTTCTGTCTGCAGAGCACCAGTGAGCTGGAATTCACTACAGGAAACTCTAAAACTTCACCTTTAACCACCTCCACTCAGCCGACTGTTTACTTTTCATTATTCTTTTATTTTAGTAAACTTTTAATATGATTTTGGTATATTTTAGTCATTGTTTTACATGTTCTGTTCTTTTATTTATTTATTTATATTATTTTTTAACTACTATTCATTCATTCCAGAGTTGCATCCAGGCCAACTTGGAGATATAATCCCTCCAGCCGGCTCTAGGACGACCTCGGGGTCTTGTCAGCTGTACCTGTTAAACCTCCGACAGGATGCGCCCAAGGGACATTTTAATCAGACGAACCCCCTCAACTGGATCCTCTCAATGTAGATGACTAGCGGCTCTGCTCCGAGTTCCTCCCAGATGACCGGACTCCTCACCCTATCAGTAGAGTGTAGCTGCCACCCTGCAAAGAAAGCTCATTTCCACCACTTGTATTCGCGATCTCATTCTTTCAGTCATTATCTAGAGCTCATGATCACAGGTGAGGGTCGGGATGTAGGCTCAGCTCCCTCTTCACCTCTACAGTCCGGTACAGTGACCACATTACTGCGTCCGCCTTTCCCAGTCTGCAGCCGATCTAACGATCCCTCTTCCCATCACTCGTGAACAAGACCCCGAGATACTTAAACTCCTCCAACTGGGGCAGGTCCCTTCCCCTAACTGGAGGTCCTTTTCCAGGCGGAATGTTTCCTTATTCTGTAAGTTATTTTATTTTTGCAAGTTTAACAGTTAATTCTGATCTGAATTGACTGAATTTTACTACTAAATTTACTATTATTATTAGCATTTCACTGCTATCGGAACAAAACCTCGTATCTCCGAAATGGTAACTTTACAGGACAAGGACCAGACATGCTTTACTTTCAATGTAAGTCAATGGAACCAGTCTTTTTCGGCCATTTATTTTGGTCCATCCTTCTTGAAATCCACACACAATATAAAGGCCAACGTGCCTTTTCAAATTGTGTCACAAACTGAGAATCGACAGAAATGAAGATACGAGGTTTTGTTCTGACAACAGCGATTTGTTTTCGCAGTCTAAGTTTTTCAGTCAGATTTGTGTTTTGGCTCAGCTATACAGTAAATAAGCCCTCAGTGGGAGGTATCTAGGTTTCTGACCACAGAGCCGCTCTTGGCTGGATATTTTTGGGTGGTGGTCCACTCTCATCCTAGTAGTCATATCGAGTAAAACCCCTGCTACAAAGTGCACCAATACAGTAAGTGGAGCTGATAAAATGGACAATGAGCATAGAAACAAGGAGGTGGTCATAACGTTATGCCTGATATACTCTTTTAAAATAGCTGTAATGGATGACACCACTGTGTGAAGACAGTGTGAACAAGGTAATTAAGCGATAGTCTACAGGTTCTTTGAGGAGGTTCTTCTGAGTGTTAAGAGGGTAAATTAAAGTTATGCAAGTGCAGCTGAGAAACACAAAGACCAGGAAAACTGAGAGCTACACAGGCCCAGCAGATCGAACGTAACGCTAGTGTTTACGTCCGGATAGATCGCTCCAGTGTTCAGGAGTTACACACAGAAGAAGATCATTCATTACAACATACAACAGGATTACGTTACTTATGATTTCTTGGAAAACGTGAACTCATTCCTGTAATTTTACAGTACTCTGTACTGAAGCACCTCACTGTTTTCAAAATGCCAGTATACACCATCAGAAATAAAGGTACTAGACTGTCTCTGGGGTGGTACCCAATCTCAGTACCTTTAGTCAGGGAACATAACTGAACCATACTCCACTGAAATGACGTTTTCTAAGCTGTACTGACTCCACACACCCCGCCTCGCCTCGCCTCCAGGCTTTTAATTTTATTGCTCTGTTTTAAAACATTCGGTTATGAAAAGGTACAAATACCAACTTTTCACCTGGAGAACCTGATTTAAGGTTCATAATCAGGCCTTAAAACTGCTGTAGAACCTTTGAGGGAACATTTATGTTATTTGTACCTTGATGATTGAAAAATGTGCCCACACAGAACCTTCATTTCTAACAGAGTAGAGAGATAATTTTACTCAATAAAGTAAGAAATTTGCTTAAAAATTTAATAAAATTATTAATATTTTCACAATAATCTCACAAATGGAAAATATTAGATATGTTGTCCATATATGGCCAAGATATCATGTGTCTCCAGGAGGACCCGCTCCTGGCTTGTGCTCAGGGCCCCTTGTCTGGGCCTATAACAGTGGTCTCCAACCCTGGTCCTGGAGATCTGCCTCCCTGTGGAGTCCAGTTTCAACCACAATCAGCCACACCTGCTCCAGATGGTGAACTTCGTCTTCAGTCACTGATTGGCTGGATCAGGTGCATCAGTGTTGGGCCAGTGAGGTGGGAGCCTGTTAGATGCAGACTGGAACTTAACTCTCCAGGAGGAGGGTTGGTGACCACTGGCCTGTAAGGTAGGGGTTTCTAATAAAGTGGCCAGTGAGGTGAAGTCCAGGGTAGGGCATCTCCCAGGAGGACGGTCAGTATATGGACTAACATCATCATCATTTCACCCACTGAACACAGATGAGCTGCTGTGAACCTGACTGAGCTTTAAAGGTGAGGGGTTAAACTGGAGTTCCCAAAAAGACGGTTCTTCAAGGGTTCTTTAGTAAAGGCAATGGTTCTATGTAGAGCCATGAGTTTGATATAGAACCATTTCATGCTTAAATGATTCTTTGCATGGCAAAAACGGTTCTTCCGACTGAGAATGTCTTGTATTTGATTCTATATAGAACCTTTTTTGGAAATGGTTCTACACTCTTAAAAAGATGGTTCTTGAAGGGTGCTTTAGTAAAGGCAATGGTTCTTTTTAGGACCACGAGTTTGATATAGAACCATTTCATGCTTAAATAGTTCTTTGCATGGTTAAAATGGTTCTTCGGGTTGAGAATGTGTTGTATTTGGTTCTATATAGAACCCTTTTGAAAATGGTTCTTTAAGAGTTTAATTGGCAAAAGGAATGGTTTTATTTAGAGCCATGACTTCCATGCACTCATTAAAAAGATGGTTCTTCAAGGGTTCTAAAGTGAAGGCAATGGATCTATGAGGAACCATGAGTTGTGCACACTCTTAACAAAAGATGGCTCTATATAGAACCAGTTCATGCTTAAAGGGTTCTTCGCTTGATGAAACCATTCTTCAGACTTATAACCAATGATTGAATGTAGGATGTATTGAATGTATAGAACGTTAAAGGGGGGATTCTATGGTTACAATGTTGACACCGTAACAACAGCAGAACCCTTTTTGGTTCTATACAGAACCATGTTCAAAAAGATCCTATATAAAACCACCATTCTCCAACAGCCGCAAGACCCATTTCACCACGCAGAGAACCCTTAAAGCAAGAAATGGTTATTAAAGAACCATTGAAGAAGCTTCTCTTGGTTCCTGGTGGTTTCCAACAGTCCCTAATGGTGTTTAGTGTGTTCCTGATGGGCTAATATCACAGCGTAAAGGACTCCAGTGGTTTAAAGGTGTTCCGGAACTTATCTAGACGTATTGGATGGTTTCCTAATAGGACCTAATAGGTGTCCTACAGGAACCTAGCGGTAACCATTAAACCAAGCCAAACCATCCAGCTTCGATCCTAATCCTAGATCCTAGAACCTAATGGCAGTTTTCAGCAAGGTGGCTCTACACAGAACTCGTGGTTCTAAATAGGACCGCTCCTTTTATTGAAGAACTCTTGAAGAACCTTAATGCTAAAGTGTTTAGACTGAAGTAACATTCTTAAATAACATAAAACAGGGAAAGATCTAGATCGAGTTGTTCTGTTGGTGGGTTCTCCGAGGTTCCACGCCACCGAGCTGAAGAAGGACACGGCGAAATCAACACGCCACCGTATCGCTCACTGCGTGGATCCGATCCGTACGGCGTTGGAACTCCAGCTCCGCGCTTTCTCAACCCCCCGGCGATGACTGAAAAGGCGTTTCACCGTAGTGTGAGCCCTGGCTGTCTTCATCCGCGGGGTCAGCGAGACTTTTTCGTTCTCCGTTTACGGCGTTTTCCGCGGTTGTTTCGCCCCCCGCATCGTTAACCCGTGCTATATTGGCTCGCCCGGCGCCGGTTCGAGTTATCTTCGACTTTGAAGGCCGACGCCAAGAGAAACGTTTAACGCGGGCCTATTTGCCCGCGCGGACGAGAGGCGGTGCTGCGGTCCCCTCTTAAACATGGCCACCATGATGGAGTAAAAACGCTACAACTTTCAAATTGTCAGTTTTTTATTTTGGAGGAAAACTGTCCGCCTAATCTGCATTGTTTTCTCCCTCACCCGAAACGAGGAATGTTTCTTCCCGAAGCATCCGACCGAACATCCAGTCCGTATGAGAGCTTCGGGAAAAGTTTGTTGTCGGATTACGTGCTGAATTAAGTTGGAAGCTGGGAAGGAAGGAAGGAAAGAAAAACAACAAGAATCGCATCAATTCCGTAAGATACGCTTTATTTTCTCTCCTCCGCGGTTTGTTTCGTGTCGCTTCGAGTCGCTGTGCTGAACGTTTGCGCGAAGGAAAACGGCCGAGGAGTTTTCTCCTGTTGTGATCGAATTTTCCCGGTCCACCTTAAATGGTGCAGCAGTTACGTTCGCGAAGCCCGGGCGCCCGAACGTAACTGCTGCGCCATTTAAGGTGGAACGGGGAAATTCGAACACGAAGCCGGTGAATACGAAGCCAACTTCAGCCAGGTTGTGTTATAAAGCCCGTATTAACGCGTTATAGCGTTAACCGTAGCGTTTCCAGCGTGTGCGCAGCTAGAAGACTACGGAAAGTGATATGAATGTTGGTCGTTGTAAACAAACGAGTGAACAAACACCGTCCAAGTGTCTCGGTGTGGTGTATAAACGCATACGCGGCCTTATTTTGCCTACAGGTTTGTCCTAAATTCCTCTCCCTTTTAGTGTTTGGAGGATAGACGAGCCGGCAGCAGCACACCCCCAGCTGAAGCTGAAGTTAGCTTCCTATTCGCCAGCTTCTTGCTCGAATTTTCCCGTTCCACCTTAAATGGTGCAGCAGTTCCATTCTGGCTCCGGCGCCAGAATGGAACTGCTGCACCATTTAAGGTGGAACGGGAAATTCCTATTAAGAAGCCAACTTCAGCCCCGTCACCCCCGCCCTCCCTTACCCAAACGAAAGTGTCAACTTATTTCTCCCCAGGCAGGGTCGTGAGGAAATAACCAGACAAAAAAAAACCCACCAAGTTTAGAGTTTTATCGGCCTCTTTATGCCTCTGTGAACGTTATCTGGAGACGGGTAAACAAAACGTGACGTGTTTTTAACCCCTTTTCTTGTTTGTGACCAAAAAAGTTGTTTATCTGCCCTGTGGACTGTCGTTGAAGCCTCGAGTTCATTGGATTAAGCCTGTTAAAGGGACGGTCCACCAATCTTTTCAAATTTCACTATAATTCAGCCCTTGATTCTTAAAGCCACTCTCAGTGGTTTGGTGTGAAGCGGTTTACTGTAGGCAAACTTACTAATTCTGATTTCGTTATAGTGGTGGTGATGGCAACCAGGGCTCACAGTGTCTACAGCACAGATATAGACACTTTATTTACTGTACAAAACCTCCAGTGAACCTCCACGAGTCTTCAGAGGTTTTTATGCGATGTTGGTGATGGTAAAATTAGTCGTAAAGCTTTATTTTGGGACTATTTTGCCTCACGACGGCCTGCATGTGTTCCTCCGCCATGTGTAGGTTGAAATGAGTGGGTTAAAATACATTTGAGCCGAAGCTTGATCATTAAACGAAGTCTCCGGTGTCACACAGTAGACGTCCAAGCATTTAACGTGATCTCTTTATGTAAGGGAGCTTTCGGAGGCATTCAACTCCTGAGACGTCTGGTTCCCATCACCACCACTGTGAACAGTTTGCGCTTCAGTCTGTTCTTTTTCAAGGCTTTTTTGCAGCTGTGGTCCAAAGAAAGGAGTTCTCTTCACGTTTGAGGCTGGTTTAGGTAGTCCGCTCTAAAGGACACCAGGTTATTGATTTGAACTGTTTGGCTTAATTCGGACAGTGCACAAGCTCCCGTTATCTTCTGGAAGTCCAGTGCCGCCTTAAGTGGGTTGTTTCTAGGCTGGTAAAGTGAGCTTTCACGTCACTGGGGTTCTGAGGAGGGTTTGTAGGTTATTGTAGAGATAGGAGGGTGTCCTGACTCTATTAGAGGCGTCCTGGTAGTCCCTCCATCCCATCAACCGAAAAAGTCAACGAGCCGTGCTCCACAGTCGAGCTCGCAGGCCTGCAGGCAGCAGCATATGACTGAGCACCCGCCTATATCGGCCCACCGTACACCCACCTGGAGTCACATCAGTACCACTGTGTCGTGATGTTAATGTGGCGTAATGCTGCTCTTCGGTTTAGTCGTGTTTTTTTGAGATATTCTTAGCTGTGGGTCACTGTTTGGTGATATTTCTGATAGAAAATGTGAAGTAGCCTGTAAAATAGTGGTGTCCTTGTTATTCAGCGGTTTGTTTTCAGACCTCCACCGATTTTTCCAGGAGTTCGCTGTAAGCAGTCTGAGATGAGACCAAAGTCGTTCAGAGTGGTTTGCTGTGAAATTCTCTGTTCTAGAGAAACTTGCCCAATTCAGAATTGTTCACAGTGGCGGTGATGGGAACCAGACGTCTAAAAGCTCCCTCACAGAAAGCTATTCCATGAAATAGCTATGAATAGACTGCCTGATGTCTGAGACGTCAGTTTTACGATACGTTTTTGGCCTTAAATGCAATTCTCTAAGCCCATTTTTGGTGTAGAAGTGAAGCCAAAGGCTGTCGTTAATTTCAGATTTTTCTTTTAGTTTCACATCAGCTTTCCACAGGAACGCTCAGAAGACGGGTGTAGGTCCACTGGGGATGTTGAGCGTTAAATAAAATGTCTGTATTTATGTTGTAGATGTTGTGAGCCCTGGTTCGTGTCACCACCACTGAAAAGAAGTGAGTGGTTAAGTTTCTTTGCAGTGAAATAATTTTTGAAAAAGCGGTGGAGTTTCCCTTTAAAGCCACCGTCACACCTGACTGTAACCTCACCAGTCAGCTTGTTCGTGGCCGGTTGAAGTTGGGGGAGGAGCTGTCAGGCTTCAAGCCACGGTGGCCCACATGAGCCGGCAGCTCTCACCGTGCTCACATATCAGATATAAGATTTCTCTGACGAACACGTTTGAATTTGGCATCTCAACTTAACAAACTCTGATCATTTTAATAGGGTCTGTGCTGTATTTGACAGCTAGGCCACGTTTACACAGCAGGTGAAAGTGGCCCGAATCTGATTTTCTCACCAGATCCCGTTGTTTATGTTTGGCTGTTCAGAGTGTCTTTTAAATGTGATCCGTCTGCCACGTCAGTCTGAACAGATCAGCTCCTAAACCGACCCGCAAGCGCAAAAGAACCGAGCCTCGCGAGGCTCGTCCAGAGGTAAACAACCACGAACGTCAACGAACGCCAGTCGCTCCCGGAGCTTCAGTTTCGCCGTCGCCAGCATCACAGGAGCGGTTATGAAGTTCCAGTGGTTGACCGCTGGGCCCATCACCCACAGTGTGTTGGGGTTCGCCGTGAAAAGGACACGTCATTCAGCCACGGCCACTCCTTTGGTTCTTGCCCTCGGATTCTTTAGACTGTTGTCCGACGCTGCAGCCTCCGACATTCGGCCGTGTCGTTTGAAACCTTTCCGAACACGGAGCGGCTGCGATGAGTCTCCTCTGACTTTTGTAGCTGATTTTAAGTGCTTTAGTTAGTTACGTTGCATTAGTTACCTTGGATGGAGTAGCGCTGCAGTAGAGAACAGCTGGTTTTGTTCCATGTCAGAAAAGTGTTTCTGTACAGATGTAAGTAAAGTATGTTTCATAGTTTTGATCCTCAGCTTTCAAAATCAGGGTCTGTAGCGCAGTGACAGCTGCATTCACATCCCAGGCTAATGCAGCCAAAGAGGTCACCTGAGGAGTTTTATGCCTTTTTGGCTGGTTGAGCTGCAGTTGAATGTCCTCTAAAGCCAGACATGCGCAGAGTAATTTCAGAAGTCTTGATTTTTGGCGACTGTCACTGTGTATGGATAGACTGAGGTGTGTGTGGGGAAACATCCCTTGTTTTTGAGTGTCACCCTAACCCCTTGGAACTGAGCTGCGAGGGCCACTTTTACCTGCTGTGTGAGCGAAGCCAAAGACGCTGATCAGGCTGGTGATCGGCCGACCCCCAGTCGATGGATTAATCAATTCTAGAAACCGTTATCAGTTGAAGTCCTGCTCAGTTGCAGAGCTGTCACTGCGTCATCGGGGGGCTGAGCTCTGAAATTAACCCATAAACCCATTGGAGAAAGCCGTGCACTTGTGATGAAACCACAGGCCGTTGTTGCTCTGTTTGCCCGCCAGTGTAACTGTATTGATCGGGGACGGATCATCGGGTGCATGAACTTTGAGCCGTTCGTGGTCGGTTGGGTCAGGTGTTTGTTCAACACTGAACGTGACCGGTTCTGTGTGCTCTGGGTGCACGTTTGACCGTGTGAGCACACCTTGCCGGTAGAAGGTTTCCCAATAAAATGTGTATGTCTAAGGTGAGCTAGTGTAAGATGCAGCACGTTGGCGCTGTCGCCTCACAGCAAGAAGGGCCTGGGTTCGATTCCCCGGCCGGGCGACCAACGTCCTTTCAGTGTGAAGTCTGCCTGTTCTTCCTGTGTCTGGTTGGGGGTTCCTCCCGGTACTCCGGTTTCCTCCCACAGTCCAAAGACATGCAGTCAGGATAAATGGACACTCTAAATTGTGTATGTATGGATGTGTACGTCTGTCTGTCTGCCCTGTGATGGACTGGCGACCTGTCCAGGGTGTTTCCTGCCTTCCAACCAATGACCGCTGTTTAGAAGGTGTGTGTGTGTGTGTGTGTGTGTGTGTGTGTGTGTGTGTGTGTGTGTGTGTAAGATTTGGGGATCCTCTAGTTGATACAGGGACGTCTTGTAAGTGAAGTAAAAGATGAGAAACTCATCATAGCCGGGTTAGTGAAATCGGTAAAATCTGTTGTTTGTTTGTTTGTTTGTTTGTTTAATTAATTAATTAAGTTTTTATTCATTCTCTTAACCTGCGGATAACCTCTCTGCCTTTCTTGCACCCGGTGTTGAAGCAAGTCCCTCGCTCTGCTGTAGCTGCAGTCAGCTGTGGCTGGGCTGCGGTGAACGGACCTGTTTTCCACGGCAGTGCAGGGCAGCCTGTGACTGGCTGGGCTGCACGTGTGTTCACCCCTCTGAGCCAGGTGTGAGCGTGGCCTCACTCTTCAGATCAGGAAGCGAGTCTAGATTTACTGCAGCCGGCCTCTTAATATGAGAGAGAACGAACACGTTTACCATTAAGTTCGCGCTGTACTGCTGCACGTTCTGGGCTGCTTTTCAAGCTGCCGCCAGACGCCTGCAGATATCGGCAGGTGTCATACATTGTGTTGTGTGTTGTGAACGTGGCAGTGAGTTTACAGTTCGGTTCAGGGCCAGAAAAGTCTGCTACCAGCACGACAAATGTGGGAGTGTGGCCTCATAAAAACGGTGACCACATTGAATTTATTACAAATCTTGCTGTGGCTTTGTTTGCATTACTCGGTTGAAGTGGCCCAGATCTGGTGTGTGTGTGTGTGTGTGTGTGTGTGTGTGTGTGTGTGTGTGTGTGTGTGTGTGTGTGTTTTGCTGCTATTGGAACAAAACCACGCTTCTCCACTTCCACTTCGTTTTTCAGTTTTTGGCATAATTTGAAAACACCTGTTGCCCTTTACGTTGTGTGTAGAAATGGCCCAAAATTACTTGGTGGGGGGGGGTGGAGATGGATGTCTGGTTCCATTGACTTGCATTAAAAGTAAAGTGGGTTTTTTCCTTCTCCTGTAACCGTTGCAAGGTTTTGTTTCGACAGCAGCGATTTCCTGCCGCTGTCTAGTCTGTGGTGTTCGAAGTGGTCCAAATTAGGGCCGAATGATTTGGGTAGAAATTTCTGACTAATATTGCGACTGATTTAAATTGTGATTATTGTCTATAAATAAAACTTTAGAAAGTTCAGACCCGTTTTTTTTTTATTTTTATTATTTAAAACCCCAGAAAACCAGGAAATCCATATTTTCTGGCTTGAGGTTTCACCCCTTAATGTAGCAACCAGAAAGCCAGCAGTTTGTGGTTGTGATGTCACAAAACATGGAGGTTTGGTTTTTAGGGTTAACTTTCCCCTCTTAAAGCTGAAGACCGTGTTTTTGATGATGGAGCCTGTCATTTTAAAAACATGCACTTGTAGCCAATTAAAAACTGCACTCTCCTAAATCGCGACTCGCTCTTTCAGCCCTCGTCCAAATTCTTGAGGCAGCAGACGTAAAGGAATTGGAGTTGGCCTTAACTTTAACATGGACATGCGCTTGTACTGCCTGACTCGTGTCGGCTGCGCCATGTGCGAGTCGATGTTGGCTTCTTCTAATTTCCCATTCCACCTTAAATTTCGCAGCAGTGACAGTCAGGCACATGTACACGTGGCAGCGTATTCTGGACTTTATTCAAAGTCATATGCAAATTTGAAAATGCTAATTTAGTCTTTACAGTTGCGTTTCCCGTGCGAGTGTACATCATTATTAAAGGCATCATTCAAATTCAGATGCAAAATGTGTGCGTTTGCGTTTCTGTGAATACTGGTTGTTAAAGTTGATACAGAAAAGCAAAGTGACTCTGGCATGTTAAGAGGATGACGATCCCGATTTGCCGTGGCGCTCCGCATCCTGCTTGCAGTTACGCTTTCACTGTCGGAGAGGCACTCCCTCTCCAGTCGAATGCTGTGGGTGGCACTTCTTGTGTGTTTTAAGAGGAAATGATGTCTAAACTTGGGAGGTCCTTCAGCAGAGCACTGTGGTGGTTTATTATACAACGGTCAGTTCCGGCCACGCCAGCTGATTGGCTGAGACGCCGTTGCTAAGCAACGACTTGGACAGCCGTAGGAGACGCTCAAGCCATGTGAACGTTTTTACTTCTTACTTTGCCACAAACAGAAAACGGGCGCTTTTACGATCTCATCTGACCGACAGCCGATTTGCTCCGACTCTGAAGACGAGACGACACTAATTTCCAGACTGTCGTCACCACTGAGCGGCTTTTCAGTCGGCAGCTGTGACAGAAGAACAGCTGAACAACCTGGAATCAGCCAGAAATGAACCCAACACCATTCGCCAGACGTGTCTGATCTTCAGAGTCGGACCAAATCAGACTGAGCCGTAAAACTGACCCAGTAAAAAACAAAAGCTGCTCAGTGGTGACGACAGTTTGGGAATTTAGTGTAAGGAGCTGGAGAACGAACTGCCGGCTGAGCGGCGAGTGGGTGGAGCTCGTTACTCTGACGTAACACCAAGCTGCTCGTTAAGGAGCTATAATTAGGAGGAAGGAGCTGAACATTAAAACGTATTAAACGCCACGTTCACGGCCAGTTTATTCATTTCTTACTGTGTTTATTTAACTGCTGTATTAAAGCAGCAGAGCGCTGGAGGAGGGAGTTATCGCTACACAGCCGTGACGTTATTTTGCCGTAACGCGCTCTCTCTCGTGTTCTGTTGCTTAAATATAACACGGCGCCAGCAGGCTGAGGGCAGTTCTGTCAAAAAACGGATTTTTCCGTGGAAGCGATTTGTCCGACGGAGAGAGGTCACAGTGAGGATGCACACCTGGAGACGGTCTGTCAAGTTTTTGGCGATCGATCTGCCCCAAAGCCCTGTCCCCGGATTCCACTAGTCCATGCTGTTTTAACATCTGGAATACAGTGATAACACAAGTCAGACAGGCCAATTAGAAAGAGCTTTATTTCTGTTGTGTGCGTTTTTCAGCTGGAGTTTTTGGTGGAACTCCTCAGCCATAATAACTTGGCTGGCAGGGGCGAGTAACAGGCTTGTTTTCTGCCGGACGGCGTTGACGAGCACGTCATCGCCCACTGCTTTGAGCTCCATCTTTAGAAGTTGCTGGGCTTGTTTTGAAACTTTTGCGAGTGGGTTGCCACCGACATCGAGCTCAATTCCTCATTGCTGTCCCCAGACGTTCTTGTTGAAAACCCCCCCGTGTTCAGGCTCGAACGCGGCATCTGTTTATTTGCTTTAACGCACCACACAAAGTAAATGCATGTCTAATATATGGACAAGTGATCAAAGTGAAAAGGGTCGGATCAGAATTTGTTCGTTTCCTTCCCTTTTTCCCTTTCGTCACACCTCGCCGCGCTTGTATATCGCTGCGGTTGTCGTTTAACATTAGTAGTGGACAGCAGGGGCGTCTTTTTCGACATGTCCGTAATTAAATGGTTGAAATATGAAGCCATTCGGAGAGGTTTGGTGTGAAGTGGCTCGTTGTAGAGAAACGGCTCGGAGTTCTTTAGTGGTGGTGATGGGAACCGGGGGACAGTGATGCCTATAAATACACACAGCCGTTTTATTTAATATGCAAACCCGCCAGTGCACCTACAAAAGTCTTCTGAGTGTGGATGTGTGTTGTTACCTCTCACCTACTTCCTCAGTCATGAATGGATTTTGAAGCCCAGGTCAATGCAGGGAGATTCAGAAAGATTCGTCCGGTTTCACTGCGCCTTATTTTTTACAGCCGTGAGGCGGCGGTAGGAACCGATCGCAGTCCAGTTGAAGGACGGGGTCATGGAGTTGCTGGCTGTCAGTGGAAGACTGCTCTCTTCAGTCTGAGAGGAGATGAGCCCTCTGAGCAGGAAGCGTTCTTCTAATGACTTTCTGTGAGGGAGTTTTTAGAGGCGTTAGACTCTTCAGATGTCTGGTTCCCATCACCACCACTGTGAACAGTTTCTCTGAGCGTTTCACACCAAACCACTCGGAGTTTGATTGCATCTTAATGGTTGAATTGTACAGAAATTTGGGGAAAAATTCCATGGTAACGTGATAAAGTGCTCAGGGGTGGTTTCTGGACGCAGGCGTCTTCGCGTTAATGACCGATATGAGTCACGAATGCTAATGTGAGCCATCAAGGCAGGAAGACCAGAGCGCCAAGTCAGAACGGAGCGGCAAGGCCTGTAACGTGAAAGTCGCCTGATTGGCGAAGGTTCATCACAAGCCGTGAAACTGAAAGCGATGTTCTCAGTTGATGTCTGGAGCATGTCTACTGTAACTCTGGGAGAAGTCTCACTGCTACTGTAAATCACTTGGTTTGTTTCCAGTCGTAAAGGATTATGTCGTGGTTTAGTGACTCCATCTGCTTATGCAGTTCAATCGTAGTTGGGTTCAGCCTCGTGTGCGTTCTTACCTTCTACCTGTTAAATTCTGAGTGGTGATGACACCCGGGGCCATAAATCTGATTTCACAGCGATGTGTCAATCATATAAAGTGTCATAAATGTTCATAAGTGTTTTGAATTCCCCCTTACATTGAGTACCAGGGCTGTAACAAACGACTAATTTGATAGTCGAATAATCTACAGATATTACTGAAACGAATAATCGATTATTCTGATTATGAATCGCTACATTACCAAGTAGCTTTTATGTAGCTATTAGCTTTTAAATTGAGCTTTTTTTTATGCATTTGCTAATTAACGGTGAAGACGAAGATGAGTAATGTTGAAGAATTCACTGCAAAGTAGCAGCAATAAAATATAATGGAACTGAATTAAGATTAAGATTAATTAGTCACTCAATGAGTAAATTCCACCTCCGCATTTAACCCATCCATGAAGTGGAACACCACACACACACTAGGGGGCAGTGAGCACACCTGCCCGGAGCGGTGGGCAGCCCAATCCGCAGCACCCGGGGAGCAGTTGGGGGTTAGGCGTCTTGCTCAAGGACACCTCAGTCATGTGCCGTCGGCTCTGGGGATTGAACCGGCGACCTTCCGGTCACGAGGCTGGTTCCCTAACCTCCAGCCCATGACTGCCCCCAGTTTTCCTTTAGTTAAATAAATAAAAAATCTGTCTAAATTTAGAGTTTATTTATTTCGAGCAGTGCGGTCTGTGTCCCACTGTCTGTCTACACTGTACAGCTGAAGTCTACAGTCGCAGGTCTTTACTGAAACAGAGTAAAGTCACGCCTCCGTGCTCCTGTGAGAGGCTTGATCTCCTCCGAGAGCAAATACAAATCAGCCTCGATTAGTGCAGCCGCCGGCCTTTTGTTCTTTACTCTTCTGCTTTTAGCGTTTAGTGTGAATCGCTCCCACGCTTTTGAGGATTTTGTTCTTGAGGCTGCCGGCAACTCTCCAGTAAGCGGTAATATCAGGACATTCCTAGCGAACGTGAGAGAGACGCGTAATGATGTCACCCAGCGGTCGACTATTAAACTAGTTGCCAACTAATTTGGTCGTCGATTTTAGTCGACTAAGGCGATTAATCGTTGCCCCCCTATTGATACACAGGATAGATGCAATAGAACTGACAACTGGGGATGAAGATATTTTTCTGTTTTCAAGGAAAGTATTTTAGGGTTCATAACAGCAGTTGATGCGTATCAAATAAGTGGCAGTCGTCCTCAAACGCCCACGCTGTTAATAGTGCTGATAGATTTGGGGGGAAAATTTCCAGCTGCAGTTGCAAAATTGTGATTAAGACTTGAATAATGTAGTTGTTGCTGCTGCTTTTGTAGCTGTAGTAGTAGCTGTAGTTGTTGTATTTGCTGCTGTTGTTGCTGCTGCTTTTGTAGTTGTAGTTGTAGCTGTAGTTGTTGTATTTGCTGCTGCTTTTGTAGCTGTAGTTGTAGCTGTAGTTGTTGTATTTGCTGCTGGTGTTGTTGTTGTTGTTGTTGTTGTTGTTGTTGTTGTTGTTGTTGTGGTGGTTGTTGTTGTAGTGGTTGTTGTTGTTGTAGTAGTAGTAGTAGTAGTAGTAGTAGCTGTAGTTGTTGTATTTGCTGCTGTTGTTGCTGCTGCTTTTGTAGTTGTTGTTGTTGTTGTTGTTGTTGTTGTTGCTGTTGCTGTTGCTGCTGCTGCTGCTGCTGCTGCTGCTGCTGCTGCTGCTTTTGTAGCTGTAGTTGTTGTATTTGCTGTAGTAGTAGTAGTAGTAGCAGCAGCATATCCAGGCCTCTCTTTTCACATCCATTGTGTTTTTGGACTTGACTCTTAAATCGATTTGTCATGATACTAGAGGTTTAGTAGGCGATGCTGATACCGGTGAAACGCCACGATTCTTGGTACCCAATTTAATACCAATACACAAAGAAGACAATGTTTCCCAGGTACTTCAACACACATTTATTAAAAACGTACTTTCTGTGCCTCTGAAAAGATTCTGATGTGGTTGGCTGTGTTTATTGACTTTGCTCCTGCCTCTCCTAGTAGACGTCCTCCTCCGGCTGGCAATAATGAGATTTCAGTTATGAGGTGACCTGTAAGAAAGCAGTAGGTGCTGCACACACAATGTAACGCACAGACGTTCTGTAGTCATAGAAGTAGTTTAGGTTTATTAATATGGTGACGGATCATTAGTCTGGGAATATTTATTAAAAACGTTAACGTTGTATTTTGATGACCGACCAACGGTAGAAGGCAACATACAACAACCCCATTTCCCGAAAAGTTGGGATGCTGTGCAGATAGTAAATAAAAACCAAACTCAGTGTGCAAATCAGTCAAACCCTGTATTTCATTTAAAGCAGTCAACAAATCAAATGTTGACCTTGATGCCAAAATCAGTGTTTACCACCTTGTTTCATCACTTCTTCTTTTAACACCACGTTTTGGAACAGAGGAGACTCTGCTGTAGTTTTGAGAGTGAAATTTTTTACTGTTATTATTTCATGCAGGGTTTCAGCTGCTCAACAGTTCAGAGTCTCATTTGTAATATCTTTCATTTCCAAATGTGCCAAAGCTTCGCAGTGGTGGCAGGTCTGGACTGCAGGCAGGTCAGTTTAGCACCCAGACTGTCTTACTGTGGAGCCACACTGTTGTAATACATGCAGAATGTGGTTTGACGTTGTCTTGCTGGAATAAGGCCTTCCCCGAAAAAGACGTCATCTGGATGGCAGCATATGTGATGAGCGTTTTGCACAACTTTGCGTTTTTTTACTTACATTTTGCACAGCATCTTAACGTCTAGCCCAGTGGTAGCCTTTAGTGTTTAGCCATTGCTTGTGTTGTGTGGAACACAGTTACACAGAAGTGCCAGCTGTCTAAAGCAAAAACAATGATGACGTGTTTCAGGATGACAAGGATAACACAGGTGTGTTGTGAATGTGGCGTTAATATGAATTCTGACTCACTCACCGTGAATTCTGAGGGTAAGGATGGATATCTGTTGTCGGAAGTTGGAAGAGTTTCCTCCTTTCGTCTGAACGGTTTGATGGCATCGTTTGCTACAGTTTTTTTTTTGTGAATCTGTTATTAATCTGTGTTGGTCTGCCTTGATTGAAAGCAGAGCATTTCCTTACACCACTCTCTTTGTCTCTTAGACCAGCACTTGTTCCACGTGCTGTTGTTTACGTCCCGTTAGGTCGTCTTTTTATCCCTTTGGCATTTAACGGCAGACTGCAGCCCTCATAGGCGTGTCTTTAAAATCGTAACTTTACAGGAGAAGGAAAAAAACCTACTTTACTTTTAATGTAAGTACTTTTAATTGTAAGTCGATGGAACCAGAGTTTTTTCCATGTCATTCTGGGCCGTTTCTTTTGGTCCATTCCTCGTGAAATTTGCACACAGTTTAAAGGCCTTTTCGAATTATGCCAAAAACTGAAAAACGGGGCTGGGAGAATTGCATCCTCAGTAGGAAAACGACTACCGTCACGTCAAGAATTTTGGCCTCTGCTTGGTACCGAAGCGTCGGTTCTCGTGACAAGCCTGCTCTTGAATGCTGAATGTAGTGTTATATACTGCCAGCTCACAAGCTCTTTGTAGCTACATGAAATTTCCCTACTTAACCTCCTAGTCTCCAAGGTATATTTTGGTTTGTCCATCTGAATTTACGTGTCCAAATCGTAAGGTAAATTGTTCACTAACTGTATGAAATAACGCAAATTTTTGTTATTAATTTTTTTCTAAAAGTTCTGTTAATTTGAGGGGAGCATGTTTTATGATCTACTCATCACTATATGCTTAAAATTTACCGCTGAAAGCCAAAAATCTCCGACGCTCTTTGTGTTATTTTCTAAAAGTGATGTTTCCAGAGCAGATCACTGAAGAGACGCCGTCTGTTTATAGTTTAGAGCCCAGATTTGGGGAAAAACGGGTCGACTTTCAGTAGAAAAACAAAGTTCAGCTTCTTTTATTATAAGGGTTTAAAATGACATCACCGTCTATTAGACTGGAGAGAAGAGCTACAGCCTCACACGACGCCCAGCTTCTGAATGGAGCTTATGGAATATGTACGTTATGAAGAACATGACGGAGCTGAAGAAGTTAACTTAATCAGACGAGCTGAAAATGTAGGCTGGTATTAAAATCGCAGCTCTTGTGACTTGAAGAAAACTGCGTAAGTAATGATCTATAACAAGACGTATGCTGTGGGCCGGAGCACTCCTGTGGTATTGGACCTGATGCCTCAGATTTGTATATCATTATTTCAGGCTTTCCATGGTGACTTCCGGTAGAACCCGCACGCGTTGTATTTTAGCAAGAGTTTTAATTTAGGTTTTTTTTCCCCGTTCTGACTGACTAACACAGCTTCTTTCAATTTTAACGTGAAATCTTATAATGCAGAACACCTGACCTTGGAGTTGCAAGGTGGTTGTTCAAAAAGGTCCTTGGGCCTGTTTTTACCTGTTTCAGAGAACGACTGACTGCTTCATAAGATCTCCCACATTAGCAATACCACCTGTATCATTACAGGCTATAGTTGGGGGGGTTCTATGTAGAACCATGAACACTCAAAGAACCCTTTGCATGGTTTTAAAGGGTTTGTTGTTGCACCGTGAAATGGTTCTTCAGATTGAGAGAGAATGTGTCGTAGAAGGTTCTATATGGCACCTTTTTTGGAAAGGGTTCTATATAGCACCAAAAAGGGTTCTTCTATTGTTACAAGCTTGACATAGAACCTTTTTTTTTTTTTTAAAGTGTGCAGGTTGACCTGCTCGACAGACTCTCTGACTTGTTTCGCATTCAGACGTCATGAACTGCTGCGACCTGATCGACATGAAATCTGATCTGACCGATCGACCGGAGTCACATGTCCTGATATCAGAGTCAAATCGGATTTGAAACCACATACAAATGTGACTTGAATCCTGTTGTCGGGGATCTGGAGTTCATGTGGGTATTTATTTATTTATTTATTTATTTATTTATTTATTTATTTTCGGCTCTTCCGATTGCTGAAAGTGTGTCCCGCTCAGATCGGATATCCCGAAAAGTTGGATTTGAGTTGCGTGTCTGAACAAGGCCTAAGGCTGCGTTCACATTACCAGGCTGAAGTGGCACAAATCTGATTTTTTTGCCCTAATGTGACGCGGATCTGATGTTTTCAGGGCTGTGTGGACGCACATCTGATCTTTTCAAATCCGACCTGAGCCACTTTCATATGGGCTTTGGATTTGATCTGATTTGTGGCCATGCGGCCTTAATGAGACGCTCCGATCGTTTCAGGACGCTGGTTCGTTCACATTAATGACGGATTTGAATCGCTTGCCTAAACGAGCGCGAACCGCCGTGTCGGAGAGATCGGATTTGAGCGATGAGGCTTGTAATGTGAACTCGTCTTGTGCAGAGAACAGACTTCAATGACGTTTCTGCAAAGTTTAGTCCACAGTTTCTGTTTATTTGCCGAGTTTAACACGTTAAGATAATAATACTGTTTAGTATTAATGCTTTTCTACGTTTTATGTTTATTCCAATATGTTAAAGTCTGTAAGTCAATAGAAACTGTGCATTAAAATGCGGCGTGTGTTCTCGGTGGAGGATCTGTTGATGTAGTTTCACTCTACAAAACATGCAGTTTGACCAGCAGTGACCAAACGTCAACACGCGGCCAGCTTAATCTGCGGTCTAACATTGCAAAATCGATGCAGTCGAATTGCCACCTTCAGATGCGTTTTACACCCCTGCATGTCACGAGGAACCTATCAAAGCAACCAGCTACACTTACTGAAGGAGTCAGCCATCCATAGAATGTGTGTTACTGGCTGGTTATTAAAGTCAGAGTCTCTTGGTGGGATTATTACCACTGGCAGGCGCAGAGTACAGAGAATACTTGGCTTACACTTCCAGCCTCAGAACACAGCCTATCAGAGTGTGATCTGGCAAGAAATGAAGGAGGGGACACGGAGCCCGAGGCTAGCAGACGGCTGTTATTATTGAGAAGGGTTCTCCGTGTGGTCGTCCAGTGTGTGGATGGCCACATAGGAGCTAATTTCAGTTTGTAGGACGGAAAGATGTTCGTGTTTCTGAGCTTGTGTGTCTGTAAGCTGGGATACCAGTGGAGAAAAGCTTTGACTGATCGAGTGTGATGTGGAAATGGTTGTAGGCATAGTCTGTAGCGGTTGTGTGCAGGTGATGTATGTGCACACTGGACTGTTGGGGGGGGGTAGATTCGCACCACTGCAGTGTTGAGGTGCCTTATCACTGCAACGTGCGGTACCACCAGCAGAAATGTCTAATACTGACGGCAAGTGTTTTTAAAAGGATACTGGGGTTCAGATTCAGATTATTGGACAGAGTTGGCCGCTCCCGCTATCTCCTCCTCGGACTTGAAGCTCACGCGGGTTGCCAGATTTAGGACCTAGCGAACAAGCGCAAGGTTAAACGTTGACCAGCGGTGGCGAGTCATAGGCTGTTCGTTGGTCAGCTAATGTGTACGTTTGCAATGTTTTTACTGTTCGCAAATGGTGAACCTCCTCGTGTATTTATTTATTTATTTATTTAATTTTATTTATTTATTTATTTAACTTTGTCGATGTTGGCTGGGTTCATGGGTGACTACGTACACTAACCGAAGCTGAGCCTGTTATCCTGAAAACAAAAGCCCACTGCTTCAAAAATACAGGGTGATTTTAAAAGGATTCATCCAACTTCAAAATGATTTATTTCACTTGTAAATCGTTGCAGAACACTTCAGTAAAGTGTAAATGGTTCAACTGTAACCATAAAGTTTATCGCGTAACTTCACAAGTGTTCAGTGTGAACCTCCTCCAGCTGTACGGACATCAGCGCCATAGCCAAGTTCATCCCATACTCAATTGAACATGTCTGGTGTCGATGCACTCACGGCTCTTTCGGTGTGATTTCGGAGGTCGTCCAGTGTTGTTGGGCGGCACATAAACAGAATCCTTAACGTTCCCCTGCAAAAAGTCACACGGCATGAGATCTGGTGATGCTGGTGACCTTTTTATTGGACCTGTTGGTACCACCAATGAATGCTGTTGGAGGTTCACTGCCATACTGACCGTCAGAAACTCAATGACCTCTTTCAGTTGGATTGTGATTGGTTCCTAGGCACCTCTCGGTTGTAATAATATGGCGCTTTGAAATCGGGTGAATCGTTTTGAGTCATCGTCTACAAGGCAGCGAGTACAGGAAGTCAGCTTCTTGTCCGCCAGCTTTTTGTTTGAGTTTTCTTGTTCCACTATAAGTAATGCAGCGCTTCTGGCACCTCAGACTATTCATCAGGTTCCTGTTTGAATTTTCCCCATTCCGCCTTAAATCAGGAGCCTCAATTTTACTGCAGCAACAGTTAATGTGGAACGTAAAAATTAGAGCAAGAAGCTTTGAATGTCAAAATAACTTAAGATGCCCATTCCTACTAGCAGCTGTGATATATTAGTTAAGTTTAGCTAACTCACTGCTTTACCGGTCCAGGAGAAAATCAGCCAACTCGGCATCTGTCTTGGGCTACGTTCACTAGTCCTCCTTGATCAAATCCTGAATTATTATTTATTTATTTATTTATTTTTTTTGCTCAAATCTGATCCCTCGGACACGATGGTTCACACTCATTCAGGTAATTGATTCAAATGTCATTAATGTGGACAAACCGGTGTCCTGAAATGACCCTCATGTGCACATCTAGCTCAGTAACGTCACGTGAATGAATGAATGCCCTGAAAACACCAGATCTGAGTCACATTTAAGGCAAAAAATCGGGTTTGTGCCGCTTCATCCTGGTAATGTGAACGTCGCTTTAGTCCTTCTGAGCTCTGAGTTGTGTCCATCTTTTCAAATGCGCCTTTAATATTTACTCGCGTTCTTCTACGTCTCTGCTCTTTGAGCTTCTTAGGAGGGTGATGAGGATCTTTAGTTTGGGATCTGTTTTTTCCGATTGCTCCCATAACTGCAGCATGCTGTGTTTGCCTGCTAGTTTGTTTCACAACTGGCAACCCAGGGTGTTGAAATGGGCAGTGGGCAGGATCGCAGACGAAAACACTCTGGTAGAGAAGTTCCAGAGGAGAACGTGCTGGCTGTAGCACTGTGAGCGGAGAAGCCAGCCTTTAAACTTGGCATGTTTCCTTAAATGTCTAATGACGGATTGCGGTCATTCTGTGATTTAATACAGTCACAACATTACATATTGTTCCTTTTAATTCTTTGATATTAAGAAACAGGCGTCCGTGCTCAAAATCTTAGCTTTGTGTCTATTTTATATAAACTCATCGGCCACTTTATTAGTTACACCTGTTAAGTCGCTTGTTAACACACACGGCCGCAACTCAGTGCATTTAGGCATGTAGAGGTGGACAAGACAACTTGCTGAAGTGCAGACCGAGCATCAGAACGGGAAGAAAGGGGATTTAAGGGGCTTTGAACGTGGCGTGGTTGTTGGTGCCAGACGGGCTGGTCTGAGTATTTCAGAAACTGCTGATCTGCTGGGATTTTCACACACAACCATCTCTAGGGTTTACAGAGAACGGTCCGAAAAAGAGGAAACGTCCAGTGAGCGGTCAGTTGTGTGGACGAAAATACCTTGTTGATGTGAGAGGTCAGAGGAGAACGGGCAGACTGGTTCCAGATGATAGGAAGGCAGCAGGAACTCAAATAACCAACCAACATCTCTGAGGAACGTTTCCAGCACCTTGTTGAAAGTGTCATGAAGAATTAAGGCAGTTCTGAAGACGAAAGGGGGTCCAACCTTTTACTAGCAAGGTGTACCTAATAAAGTGGTGTGTTCCGTCTGTCGGGAGCCGCACTGACGCCAGTTTAGGTGGCAGCGACTCAAATTGAGGAAGTGAAGTCGAGCAGCTGGTGTTGGAGTGACAGAAAGCTGAAATCAAAACTGGAAATAAAACCTTCCGTGGTCTTCGGATCCCAAGCCCCCTTCCCAAGCTGAGGTTACCAGCATTTCTAGCTTGGTTAGCTCATCCAGTGGCCTGCAGGTCTAAACATCACAGGACGGGCTCGGTTCCGTCTAACCGCTGTTACATGTGTAGGCGATGGAGGCTCATGTCTGCGAACGCAGAGCTGAGCTCACTGTGTTTACGGCTGTACAGCAGCGCTTTCCCGTGGAACGAAGTCCGCCCTTCTGCGTTCTGCCTTGGTTTATCTGTAAAGGTGCATTGCGCTCTTCTACGCTTACAGTTCTGAGTAGAGTAACTCAAAATTGGTATCGGCAAGTGCTTAAAAACACGTAGCTGAACTCGGTCTGAAAAAACAGTCTCGATGAATCACGAAACAAATATTAGGAAACGATACTTAGTTGGATTTGGGCGCATCCCCCTTATGTACAGAGTAACGGCTGAAGCTTTAGCATTGGCTGGATCACAGATGCTGTGTTAGTCTAATTACAGCAGGGCACTCAGGGGTCTGCAGAAGTTTTTCAGAAGTTGTGTCTTGACTTAATTTTATCAGTTTATTACAGGGTAACTCAAAACGATTGATCCGGTTTCGAAGCACCATATTTTTACAACCATGAGGCGTCTAGGAACCAATCACAATCCAGCTGTAAGAGGGGCTCATCGTTTCTGTCGTCAGAAGACGGCTCCCTTCAGTCTGCGTTCTGCGTTCTCCACGTCAATAAGAGTGAATCCGTCATAACTGTGCAGCGTGACTTTCGTGGGCAGTGAAGCTCCAACAGCTCAGAGCGTTTGTGGTTGGTTCCACAGCACTGGACGATCTCCGAAATCCCACTGAAAGAGCCGTGAGAGCAGCGACACCCAACACTCAATCCAGTCTGGGCTGAGTTTGACTGTGGTGTTGGTGTCGTCCGTACAGCTGGAGGAGGTTCAGACTGAGACCTTGTAAAACTACATAATAAACTTTATGCTTATTTAAACCGTTTACAGCTCACTGCACTGATCTGATCTGTAATGACTGACAAGTGAAATGCATCTGATTTGAATTCGGATTCATCTTTTTGAATCGGCCTGTATCCAATCAGCCAATCGCCGTTCGCCGCCACCCAGCTGATGCGGTTTTAGCCATCAGCTCAACTCCAGGACCACTTTCAGCAACTTTTTTCCCCCTTCTGCTCTTTTGATTATTACAGTTTTCCATTACGGACCACCGTGTCCTTAATTCAAGCTGCGCTGACTGATAAAGCCGTGTTTTAATTTGGACGTGGGGTGAAGCACATAGGGCTGGAATGTTAAGTCTCTTAGCTCTGTAGGGACTTCGTATTTGCCTTGAACGTGCAGTGGATGACCCAGTTAGGCACTTGAACTTTTTAGCAGGAAGTGTTTTCTGGATGACCGTTGACCACATTTAAAAAAAAAAAAAAAAAAAAAAAAAAAAAATTATTATTATTTATTTATTACATTTTTTTTTGGTGGTTGCAAGCCTGGCTCTGCGGGAGCTGGAGTTTTGCCTCCAAAGCACCTTTTTGCGTCCCAACATTAGTTGACAGGCTGGTAATCGCTCAGCGAGACTGATCCTGCTGTAAAACACAAGATCACAGCAGGCAAAACACCTGAAAACCAGCTGAAATCAGACAGAATGAGTAGTAGGTTTCTTGTTATTGTGATATGATGAACAGCAGGACAGGTGCGTATTGGATATGAACATAGGGGCCGGGTGTCTTCTCACTGACCGCTACCTGTGCTGCTGCCTTTGCGTTTACAGAGGAAGAAAGTTCATTCTGCTTCCTCCCTGTGGTCTGTCTATCCCTTCAGAGCGGTCCACACCTATCAGGTGATGATGCAGAAGTGTCTCAGGTTTTTTCTTTCTTTTAATCATTGTTGTTTTAGGCTTTTTGCAAATGAGGTTCAGTTTAAGCATGAACTTGTCATTAAGCGTGCACCTTACAGTTATTTATTTATTTATTTATGGAAGTTATTATTGTGATTTTATTTTTAAAGGAGTTTTTGGTACAGCACATGTTTTGCTTTGGTGGTGTCTGTTTTGGTATTGATGGCTGTATCGATATTTATTTATAAGTGTACTTTTCCGTGGCGAGCATGTGCATAAAAACCAACACTGACGAACATCCAGTGTGGTAAACATGCTCTGATGAGTTAGGGTTGATTTTTACTTATTTATTTACAGGAGAAAGAAAAAACATACTGTAGTTTTAATGCAAGTCTATGGATCCAGACATCTTTCCAAGTCATTTTGGGCCGTTTCTTTTGCTCCGTTCATCATTAAATTTACACAGAATGTAAAGGGCAACAGGTCCTTTTGAAAATATGTCAAAAACTGGAAAATGGAGATACGAGGTTTTCTTCCAACAGCAGTGGTGTGGGTGTGGGTGTGTATTTATGTATGTATGTTTGTGTGTGTGTGTATGTGTGTGTGTGTGTGTGTGTGTGTGTGTGATATAATATAATGTATGTGTGTGTAAAAAATGGAGATATGAGGTTTTCTTCTCACAACGTGTGTGTGTGTGTGTGTGTGTGTGTGTGTGTGTGAGGGTGCATATTCTCTCCCTTACGCAACTTTGTGAAGAAAATAAAAAAAATTAAATATTTATTTAGTTTAATTTTCTTTCTTTTCTCCACAGAGTTGGGTCAGGGAGACGATTGTCACTTCTGTCCCAGCAGCTTTCAGCACTCGTTTTTCAGTAGATCAGCAGTTGTGATCTAAAGACGTCAGTAGTTGTTGTGAAAGTGGATTTTTATTTATTTATTTGTTTCACGTTCTTGCTTGATGACGATTACGACGCTCAGCAGTTCCGAGTCTCTTGTTTATCGCGCTTCACAATGTGCCGCACTTTTTCAGTAGGACACTGCAGGCCGGTCAGTTGAACCCCTGCGCTTTCACTGAAAGGCCACGCTGTTTATATTGAATTGTCTTGCTGAAACGAGCGGCGTCGGATCTGACCGAACAGACGCGTCATCAAGGCAGCGTAATCTCCAAAAATACGCCCAAATGCTTTAATGGCGCCTTCACAGAGGCGGGAGTTGCCTACTAATGCCCCCGTAACACGACGGACGCTGGCCCTTGAGCTTTCTTGCGGTCAGGGCAGTGCTTTTCCGCTCTGGTCCAGAGAGCCACGGTTTCTGAAGACACTTGTAGGCCACAGCACAAATTTCCACTTTGCACCGGTCCGTCTCGGATACATGGGAGGCAAAAAGAAAAGTGAAAGAACGGCATCGTTCCTCAAAGTCTTAGAGTCTCAAGAAAAACGACCATCATGTCCCAGATCTGCTGAAACTGAACATCAGAGCAGACGCTGTCAGACCAAACTGCCTCAGAGAAAAGGCATCAGACCAAACGCAAGCCTGGTCGAGCAAATACTGGCTCATATAACCTGGAGAACTGTGTCTCGATATAAAAGCCAGCATAATATTTTGTTATTTCTGAGGCCATTTGGTCACCAGATCTGAGACATGACGGTGGTTCTCCTCGAGACTCCGAGTCGTTTACCTTGAGGAATGATGCTGTTCTGACTCAGAGGTCTGAGGTTTCCTAAAATGTAGCCCCGCCTAGTACTAATTAACATATATTTGCACGTTGGTCAGTTTGAAAACTAAAACTTGGGAAATGAAAAGCAGATCGCCAGCAGGTGGCGCCGGTGTTCGTTTGCCACGTCGACGCCGAAAAACCATCCCAAACTGTCACTTTATCCATTTTAATTTTAATTTCGTCAGATATGAAACCAGTTGATATGACAGGAATAAAGCAAACGGTGTGTTTTGGTTTCAGTTCTGACGCGTGTTCCGCGTTTCATGAAGAAAAGCCGCAGCCAAAGCGACGCTGGGGTTTTCTTTTCTCTATTAGCCTCATCGTTTTAGATTTGGCGGTGAAACGCCGGAATACCGACTGTGATGAAATGAGTTTTAAATGTACTTTTATTTTTGTCACAAACGGCTTCAGATGTCGGCATTTCACTTTCATATTTGGCGGGATGTTTGTGCAGATGTTGGGACAAAGAAATGGCAAAAAGAGGTTTACATTTTAAACGTTTTGTGGTTTTAATTTTAACTTCTTTTGGCTGGATTTGCCTCCCGCACAGGGTCAACGAGCGACCGAGCGTGTTCATTTTATATATGGGCACAGTATTGCACTGTTCCAGTGTTTAGTACCGTAATGTTATGGAATAAAAGCTGCATGTATAGCTGTACACATTGCCATATATGTGATTTAATTACAAATGATGATTATTATTATTATTATTATTATTGTTGTTATTGTTATTATTATTATTATTATTATTATTATTATTATTATTATAGAGCAAATTTTAAGGTAAAAATTGACCAAGAATATCTGACCGTCTGGTGTGTTAAGCCATAGTATTGTAGTGTATCGTGACTCTTGTATCATGATCAGTGTCGTTGAGTCGCATCTAAATCCACGGAGCAGCGTTTCCAGTTGAAACGCTCAGCGGTGAAGCGTTAGTTGTGATATTTGAATTTGAGGCCAACTTTTAATCGTCTGTTAGGATCTTCTTTCATTCCACAACACATGGGTTCTCACTGTAACTGCCCACGAGTGTAAGCTATGAAGCCAGTGCCCCGTGGGCGTCGTTCATGCGAAGCGTGACTGTTACTGTACATATGGAGATGAGCTGGAAACGGCCACCTTCTAATAGCTGCTCCGCTGTATTTATCAAGGTTGGTAATGGCACAGGGTGGCACAGGCTGGCACAGGCTGGCGGGCTAGTTTCTGCCTGGTCTAGGTGGGTTTGACTGATACGGTCTACTCTGCGTTGAGCGCGGCCTCGGCGCGGGCGTTCCTGTGGTTATTATTAACCGGAATACGCAGGTGGTGAGAGTTTTAATGTCAGAGCAGCGGTAGGGGATCACTGTAAATTGGAGGCAACTGTTTAATGAGTCACTGAGGAGCGTTTGTCACTTCAGGTGCTGCTGGTTGTGAAGTGGATTGCGTATGGAGAGACCTCGTGGTTAAAGCCTGTGTAGTATTTGGCAGGATCGCCGACTCGTTCAGCAGCGCCTTATCTTACCTAATCAACACGTAAATGTAAGGTCGTCATATAGTGTGTGTGTGTGTGTGTGTGTGTGTGTCAGAACAAGAGATTTTGTGCAGGTGTGAATTAATGACTTCACCTCATTTAAAGGTGAAATAAATTTGGGTTTATTAATGTCATTTCTTACATTTGAAGTGCTGATTTCAGAGGCACTGTTCAGTTTTTAATTTTAGGGACGCATCAATATTTGAACTGAGGCCGATGCCGATATGCATTGTGTCTGCTAAGTCAATACATACATTTATCAAACGTAAAAATTGGGACTGTAGCTGCTAGTGCTGGGCGATATGACCTCAAATCAATATCACGATTAATATTTTACCTCGATTACGATTAATGAATAATAATTATTTTAATATTTCACTGAAAAGGTCTGTACTGTAAATATGCTCTGCATATCTTAACGTAAATTGTCTCAACAGCCAGATCGGGATTCACGTGGCTTTTACATCAGTCCATCTCAACATTCGCCATAAGTTGGCGCTGCTGAGACTCAAAGAACAGTTAAAGGTCTGAAAGCAGAGTTTTTAAAAATCCGCGGACGCGAACCAAAGAAGTGACCGTGTCCTTTTTGCGGCGAGCTGAACACGTTATGGGTGACGAGTCCAGCGGTCAGTCAGTGAAACTTCATATTGGCGTCTGTGGTGCTGGTGAAGATGAAGCTGATTCTCTGGGAGCGACTGGCGTTCGTTGGCAGTCGTTATTGTTTACCTCTGGACGAGCCGCGTGAAGCAGCGTGAGGCGGCTCTTTTGCGCACGTGGGTCGGTTTAGGAGCTGATCTGCTCAGACTGTCGCATTCAGATCACGTTTAGAAGATAATCTGAACAACCAAACCTAAAATTGGCTTTAGCGAGAAAATAAGACTTTATACCTGCTGTGTGAACGTAGCCATAGCTTCCATGTCCCAGACCGGACGTGGCGGAGGCCGTGACCACGTGTGTGGTAGTACGTTTTTAAGGGGACAGTGCGTGAACACAGAGTCGGGAAGGATTAACAGGATTTTAAATCAAAAGAACCGACATGGGCAAGATTATGCCCATTAGCTTAGTTACTTTTCGATTAATCGACCAGCCCTAATAGCTGCCTGGACTGGCATTACAGAAGAGTACAACAGATACACCTGCGAGTGTGAGCACAGATATAGGTCTGAAATATTTTGGGGTTAGGCAGTGTGACACAAATATATTACAGAAATATTACATCAGAGGTGTCAAATTCAGGTCCAGAAAGTAAAAGTCCTTCCCAGGATTTTGTTCCAACAGGCTGGCTTCTCTAGTTAGATCACACCACCAGCAGAGCTGTCCAGCCTGTTGGAACAAAATCCTGGGAAGGATTTTTACTTTCTGGACCTGAATTTGACACCTGAAATATTTTCACAGTAGGGGGTGTCGTTAAATTTAGTTTCCTGAGGTTTAAGAAGTTGGAACAGACAAAATAAGAACCTGTTTGTGGCACAATAAAAAAATATAACAATAATAATAATAATAATAATAATAATAATAATAATAATAATAAAAAATAATAAAAAACTTGCAACTACAATTACTGGTAATTATTGGTGGGTAACACCTGCTTTCTACACCGTAGACTGGGGTTCAATCCCCGACTGGGTGAGCTCCCTACACTCTACCAATAAGAGTCCTTGGGCAAGACTCCAAACACCGCCTTCGCCTACCTGTGTAAAACGGTCACGTTGTAAGTCACTCTGGATGAGTGTGTCTGCACGGACTATGATTATGCGAAGACGGGGGGCCTTGCAGGGTCACTCTTTGCAAGACCTTCAGTTTTTGAGAGCATTTCCCATCATGCACCTGGTGGAAATTTACAAGCAGGGGAAACCCCTTTTTCTTCATTCTGTAGTGATACAAATGAGAAGATAGGTTAGCGGGACGTGGGAAGATCAGCCAGGTTAGCGGGACGTGGGAAGATCAGCCAGGTTAGCGGGACGTGGGAAGATCAGCCAGGTTAGCGGGACGTGGGAAGATCAGCCAGGTTAGCGGGACGTGGGAAGATCAGCCAGGTTAGCGGGACGTGGGAAGATCAGCCAGGTTAGCGGGACGTGGGAAGATCAGCCCGGTTAGCGGGACGTGGGAAGATCAGCCAGGTTAGCGGGACGTGGGAAGATCAGCCAGGTTAGCGGGACGTGGGAAGATCAGCCAGGTTAGCGGGACGTGGGAAGATCAGCCAGGTTAGCGGGACGTGGGAAGATCAGCCCGGTTAGCGGGACGTGGGAAGATCAGCCAGGTTAGCGGGACGTGGGAAGATCAGCCAGGTTAGCGGGACGTGGGAAGATCAGCCAGGTTAGCGGGACGTGGGAAGATCAGCCAGGTTAGCGGGACGTGGGAAGATCAGCCAGGTTAGCGGGACGTGGGAAGATCAGCCCGGTTAGCGGGACGTGGGAAGATCAGCCAGGTTAGCGGGACGTGGGAAGATCAGCCAGGTTAGCGGGACGTGGGAAGATCAGCCAGGTTAGCGGGACGTGGGAAGATCAGCCAGGTTAGCGGGACGTGGGAAGATCAGCCAGGTTAGCGGGACGTGGGAAGATCAGCCCGGTTAGCGGGACGTGGGAAGATCAGCCCGGTTAGCGGGACGTGGGAAGATCAGCCCGGTTAGCGGGACGTGGGAAGATCAGCCCGGTTAGCGGGACGTGGGAAGATCAGCCCGGTTAGCGGGACGTGGGAAGATCAGCCCGGTTAGCGGGACGTGGGAAGATCAGCCCGGTTCACTGTAGAGCTGCATATTCCAGCAGATCATCGCCAGGTTTTAAATCAACCTGCAGGTACTTTTTTATTTAACGTAAAGATTTACACACCAACAAAACATGCGGCGGTTCAGCATTTGTTTTCTGGGTGTTATGAATTAAGCCATGGAAAATAAGCAAAATCAGAAGCCACAGTAACAGAGAGCCAAAAAAAGAGCAAACGCGCCATTGATGGTTCTTCAATAAAGCCGTTCTTAAACTCCTCTGCACGTTTCCTCACATCACTGTTACAGGCTTACAGTGAGCTTTTAAATCTGATAAATATTAGATATTAAATCTGTTTACATTTAAAGTCAATACGATTAAGTTGTGCAATTAAAATGATTGAATGTGCATTTATTATTATTATTATTATTATTATTATTATTATTATTTACCGTTCTGCCAGTGTACTTGGTTGTTAGGTGCGAGTTCCACGGTGTCTGACGCATTTCATGCTTTCTCTTCTGCGCATTTGTTTACCACAACCCAACATGGCCAATTAACATTTGTGCTTACTGTAACGTCTGATGTGAATATTGATGACTACGATCATCACACAGCAGTTTCGATTAACATATCATTATAATATTCTGGCCTGGCCAGAATATTATGATTATCGAACCCTCTCACAGTGTAAATAACCCCTTAAAGCAGCAAAGGGTGCTTGGGGTGTTCATGGTTCTGTATAGGACCATTTTCTTAGCTAAAGAACCCTTGAAGGGCTGAGTGTGCACATCAAAATAACGCCGGCCAACTCTGACTCGCCCGTATGTGTGGAAAGTCGTGGGAATATAATCCTGATGTATATTCTGGCCAGCCCTGTCCGTTATCACGGCCTTCTAATCGTTCCGAAGTGTGTAAACATTCACGAGCACCTTGATTGCTTCTGGGAGTTGCTTCCAGTCATCTGGCACCGTGATTGGTCAGGATGCTCACGGCACCCAGAAAAGCACTGCGATTGGCTCATGTTCCGGCCCTCTGCGATATCAGTATTGCGGAGTCCGGTATCACGGCTGATAAACGAGCGCTAATTTGTGCAGTCGGGGCTTTGGAGAGCAGGCTGGACGTATGCAGTGCTGTGAACCAGCACTGCCTCGGATAAGAAACTGAGCTGACTGAGGCGCCTCTTCTCTGATTGGCTGTAGTCTTGCAAACAGCTACAGTAAGAAGGGGTGTAGCTGACCTGAGAGAGAGAGAGAGAGAGAGAGAGAGAGAACTGGGAGCGTAAACAAGCTCGCCGTGTCCTTTTCTCATAAGCCGAGGAACAGCTCCGTTGAAATCCTCAGCAGTGTTGATCAGTGGGAAGCGTGTTCATTTGCTGCCGTGATAAACGAGCGTCTCTCTCTTCGGGATTTTTGAGACTGCAGCATTGACTGACTAACTGAGAAGCGCTAAAACTGGTTAAAGCTGTTGATCTCGGCTGTAAATGTCTGTTTGTTGGAAAACTGCATATAAATTCTAACTGTATTAGAATCAAATATGTGTAAGTGAGATGTAAGAATAACGCTTGGTTCATGAAATGACTTCAGTGCACAGCGATGCCTCCATGCCGTTAAATGGATTTGTGTAATGTATAGAGTGTGGATGTGTCTCAATCCCAAGTGACCGTCTCGGCTGTATTTTCCTCTGTTTGGCTGCAGAATCCAGTATTTAAATTCCAGGGTAGTGCAGTAGGTAGGGAGCAGTGTAGTGCAGTAGGTAGGGAGCAGTGTAGTGCAGTAGGTGGGGAGCAGTGTAGTGCAGTAGGTGGGGAGCAATGTAGTGCAGTAGGTGGGGAGCAGTGTAGTGCAGTAGGTGGGGAGCAGTGTAGTGCAGTAGGTGGGGAGCAGTGTAGTGCAGTAGGTGGGGAGCAGTGTAGTGCAGTAGGTGGGGAGCAGTGTAGTGCAGTAGGTGGGGAGCAGTGTAGTGCAGTAGGTAGGGAGCAGTGTAGTGCAGTAGGTGGGGAGCAGTGTAGTGCAGTAGGTGGGGAGCAGTGTAGTGCAGTAGGTGGGGAGCAGTGTAGTGCAGTAGGTGGGGAGCAGTGTAGTGCAGTAGGTGGGGAGCAGTGTAGTGCAGTAGGTGGGGAGCAGTGTAGTGCAGTAGGTGGGGAGCAGTGTAGTGCAGTAGGTAGGGAGCAGTGTAGTGCAGTAGGTAGGGAGCAGTGTAGTGCAGTAGGTGGGGAGCAGGGAGCAGGGTAGTGCAGTAGGTGGGGAGCAGGGAGCAGTGTAGTGCAGTAGGTAGGGAGCAGGGAGCAGGGTAGTGCAGTAGGTAGGGAGCAGGGAGCAGGGTAGTGCAGTAGGTAGGGAGCAGTGTAGTGCAGTAGGTAGGGAGCAGTGTAGTGCAGTAGGTAGGGAGCAGTGTAGTGCAGTAGGTGGGGAGCAGTGTAGTGCAGTAGGTAGGGAGCAGTGTAGTGCAGTAGGTGGGGAGCAGTGTAGTGCAGTAGGTGGGGAGCAGTGTAGTGCAGTAGGTGGGGAGCAGGGAGCAGGGTAGTGCAGTAGGTGGGGAGCAGGGAGCAGGGTAGTGCAGTAGGTAGGGAGCAGGGAGCAGGGTAGTGCAGTAGATGGGGAGCAGTGTAGTGCAGTAGGTGGGGAGCAGGGAGCAGGGTAGTGCAGTAGGTGGGGAGCAGGGAGCAGGGTAGTGCAGTAGGCAGGGAGCAGGGTAGTGCAGTAGGCAGGGAGCAGGGTAGTGCAGTAGGTGGGGAGCAGGGAGCAGGGTAGTGCAGTAGGTAGGGAGCAGGGAGCAGTGTAGTGCAGTAGGTGGGGAGCAGTGTAGTGCAGTAGGTAGGGAGCAGTGTAGTGCAGTAGGTGGGGAGCAGGGAGCAGGGTAGTGCAGTAGGTGGGGAGCAGGGAGCAGGGTAGTGCAGTAGGTAGGGAGCAGGGTAGTGCAGTAGGTGGGGAGCAGTGTAGTGCAGTAGGTGGGGAGCAGGGAGCAGGGTAGTGCAGTAGGTAGGGAGCAGGGTAGTGCAGTAGGTAGGGAGCAGTGTAGTGCAGTAGGTAGGGAGCAGGGTAGTGCAGTAGGTGGGGAGCAGTGTAGTGCAGTAGGTGGGGAGCAGGGAGCAGTGTAGTGCAGTAGGTGGGGAGCAGGGAGCAGGGTAGTGCAGTAGGCAGGGAGCAGGGTAGTGCAGTAGGTGGGGAGCAGTGTAGTGCAGTAGGTGGGGAGCAGGGAGCAGGGTAGTGCAGTAGGTGGGGAGCAGGGAGCAGGGTAGTGCAGTAGGTGGGGAGCAGGGAGCAGGGTAGTGCAGTAGGTGGGGAGCAGGGTAGTGCAGTAGGTGGGGAGCAGGGAGCAGGGTAGTGCAGTAGGTGGGGAGCAGGGAGCAGGGTAGTGCAGTAGGTAGGGAGCAGGGAGCAGGGTAGTGCAGTAGGTGGGGAGCAGGGAGCTGTTTGAGATTCAGCCCCAGCGTGAGAAGAGGGGCGTTGCTGGATTGGTGCTAAATAAGACTCACGGTGCTAATTTGGTAACAAAGTGATGACACAGGTTTTGCATGAGCCTCTTAAACTCCTCGGGACCACCGGTGGCTCCAAAACACACGTCGTCATGTTCTTCATAACGTTCATACGTGACGTCATTTCAAACCCTTATAATAAAAGAAGCTGAACTTTGTTTTTCTACTGAAAGTCGAGCCGTTTTTCCCCAAATCTGGGCTCTAAACTATAAACAGACGGCGTCTCTTCAGTGATCTGCTCTGGAAACATCACTTTTAGAAAATAACACAAAGAGCGTCGGAGATTTTTGGCTTTCAGCAGTAAATTGTAAGCATGTAGTGATATGTGGAGATCATAAACACGTGTTCTGTTCATTTGCACTTTTACAAAAAATAATAAAAATAAATTATTTACGTTTATTTCGTGCAGTTACTGAATAATTTGCCTTACGAATTTGGTCACGGAAATTCAGATGAGCAAACCAAAATGCACCCCGGAGCGTAAGAGGTTGAACCGTACTGGTATGGTAAGTTTTAAACAGCGATGTCGTGGAATGGATTGGTTTGAATCCGTCAGCAGGACCTGTTTTAACGTTATGAAGGACCGTTTAGATTTCTAGTCTCCTTCCAGGACTCGTCAGGTTTCGGTCCTTGCGGGTCAAAACCCTGCAGACTTGAACTCGCTGCCTAATAAAACGCGGCCGTTTCAGCTCATCAGCTGATTGCCGACGCCTTCATGACCTGAATTCGGAGTGGTAGATGAAGATAAACGCTGATGTCCACAGCACTTTGGCCTGGAAGGCCCCCTCTTTGACCTGCCTGTTGTAGGAGCTCTTTGGAAATGGTCAGCACCCTCACACACGTCCGAACGCAGTGTTTTGCTTCTTGTGTATTTTTATTTATTGAGTGTGTTTCACACACTTACTGCCCAGATACATGTTTTACAGTTTTTGGCTTGAGTCCTTGTTTGTCAGTTATTGTTATTAATAATTATTGATAATTGGGGGCGGAGCTGTACTGGCGGTTTGTTTATGAGCTCTTATTTTTCTTGTTTTTGGCAGGAAATTTTATTTATTTATTTATTTTTTTCTACCCATGCAGAACGAAGGCCAATAAACTCACAGAAGACGTGACAAAGGGTTTTTATTTTTTCTTCATCACACACTTTACCTGAAAATATGAAATTGCATCATCTAGAAGGTGAAGAATGTTTAAATCCTTCTTATTTTCAAGCTTGTATTTGGTTCCAGCATCACTCGAAGTGCTTTGCTGCTTGTTTATTTCCGGGACCGGCGTCCGTTTTCGCGCGTGCTCAGACTGAGAAACCCGGGAGAAGTCAGTCAGAGTTTATATGCACTGAGAAATCTGACTACTGAGCTAAAATCCAGCCTCCTTGCTCTGATCTGAGAAATCAGAGTCTGGTGTTTACTTGACCGTTTGAATAATCAGGTAAATGCAGAAATCGGATGATCACACTCGACGGTGATATCGGCTGACCGGTATATCGGACCTCCCCTATGGTGTAAGAGTTCAGCACATTAAAGACTAAGCAGGTCTGTTTAAAGGGAAACGGTAACATGTGTTCGTATTAGTGACGGTGCTTTGGGGAACGAAGCCAAGCTCGGCTCGTTTTATCCTCTTGTTGTGCTCATCAGCGCTCAAGTCTTTCAGCATTTTAAACAGAAGAGCTACAGTTTGTGCTTCTAACAGCAGTTCAGAAAAGAAGCTTTGGGCCCTTCACGATGCTTTGAAGGTGAAGCTGAGTGTTAAGGATGGATAAATACACCTAAACCATTAGCGCAGAGCTGTTTTATGTAGAGGTCCTTGTTATCTTTTGGAGTTGGGAGGAGGAAAGAGCGAGCGAGCGAGCGAGAGAGGGGGAGTGAGAAGGACACACGCTGGGCATCAGCTGTTGTGGTCAGCCTGGATGGACTGAGGAGTGACAGCTAGCTGTGTGTGTCATTTGAAACCAGAGAGGGCCGCCGCGGTTAAATCAACATTCAAATAAATAACAACAACAATAAAGTACCCGGTGCGAGGCTCGCCGCAGGACGCCGGGGTTTGTCTTCCTTGCCCCCGTGGCCCCCACCGCAGCGTGACTGCGCTGAATAAAATCTCTAAATTAATTTAAGCAGGGCGCCGTGGAGAGCTGAGGCGCCACGCCGAGCGCCGGGCGCTTCCTGCCGCGCTGCACACACACAGCTGTGCTCGCAGTGAGTCAACAACACTACCTCAGCCTTCGCTCGCTCTCTCTCTCTCGCGCTCTCTCTCTCTCTCTCTCTCTCTCTCTCTCTCTCTCTCTCTCTCTCGCGCTCTCTCGCGCTCTCTCTCTCTCTCTCTCTCTTGCTATCTCTCTCTCGCTCGCTCTCTCTCGCGCTCTCCATATCTCTCTCTCTCTCTCTCTCTCTCTCTCTCTCTCTCTCTCTCTCTCTCTCTCTCTCTCTCTCTCTCTCTCTAGCACCCACTATCGCACTCTCCCTCTATATCGCTCTGTCTTGCTTGCTCACGCTGTCTCTCGCTCGCTCACTCACGCTCTCTCGTTCACACTCTCACTCGCTCTCGCGCTTTCTCACGTGCTCTCTCTCTCTCCCCCTCGCTCTCCCTCCCCCTCGCTCTCCCACCCTTGGTCTTGCCTTTCGTTTGCTGTCTTGCTCGATATCTCTCGCTCTCTCGCTCGCTCGCTCTCTCGCTCTCCTTTCCAGCCCTAACCCTTTCCTCTTACGGTTTCAGGGCCCGACTAATATCTTACGCATATCGCTCATCTGAACTAAACCTCGTATCTCCAAAATGGTAACTTTACAGGAGAAGGACTAAACATCCTTCCTTTGCTGCTTTCATCATGACATTTACAGACAATGTAAAGGACCAAAGGCATTTTCAAATGATGCCAGAAATGGAGATACGAGGTTTTCTTTCCGACAGAAGCAACATAATACAGTAAAATATACACATGCAGGGAGATTCACTCGGAAGAGGCCCCGGATGTTCTGTTGTAACTCCCGTTGATGAAGGATAAAGCAAAAAAACGCTGCATACCTCGACATGTGTAGTCGATTGCATTACATGTGATGCTGGAGGTGATCTCTGTTTTCTGCCAGACACATTTCGACGCAGTGCTTCATGTTCCTGAATGTTTCTTGCCTGAACGACGTTCCCTGCCTGAACGACGTTCCCTGCCTAAACAATGGCACCTACCTCATCGCTCCCACGCAGGGGCATCCCGGCTTGTTCGAAGGTCCGTATGCGGAGGAGCGCATCGTACGTTGCTTTGTGTAGATTGGTTCATCATAGTGAGTTATTACAGAGCATTCAGGGCCTCTTGTGAGTGTGTGCGAGTGAGTGCGAGTGTTTACAGATATCAGTAGTGATGCTGCTGAACACTAATTAATAACGCTTTGTCTGTAGTGTGCAGTGACCACTCTGCTCTCGTAGGAGAGGAATCGCTCATTTGTGAAGATTTCCGTGGTTTCTTGCTCTGATACGTTAACCAGCGGCTGAGCTCCGTTGCAGCAATACAGGCTGAACTGGCCTATTTGAACATGGAAAAACAGCATGACTTTAAAACGTGATGCAGGCAGAACTTGTGTTATGTTATAACACCCGCCTTTCTATGGAGAGAGCTCATTAAAAATGAACAAAACTCCAGGGTTTTTGTCCGTCTGCCCGCCCGTCCGTCACGATGCGTATCGCAGTACAGGACTAGTCATTCACTGTGGTGTTATATTGCGATACTGTAAGCAGGTCAGTTGTTTTTTTTTTTTTTACCCTGATTTTAGGAAAACTGTTATAATATAGAAAACACACCATCATAGGAGTAAAATCTGAGTAAAAATAAAGTTTTTTATACAGTCAGTCCAGTGAGATCTGCATTCGCCTTCATCAGAGTCCCTGTAACTTCCAGCGTCATAGCGCTACGTTTTGTGGTGGTAAAAAAAAAAGAGTCTTACCTCGTTGTACAACTTGTGCCTAGCAATGTCGGAGCTGTGTTGTCGGGAGCGTATGGTGTGATGTTCTGATATGTTGTGCTGCCCTGTTGAAATGTCCTGCCATAGGGCATAAATGTAGGTGGTTCCCTGTGCAGGTAGGACATTTCTATTGCCTATAGCTATAGGAGCTTCCTATTGCCCAGCTTGCTTATGGTGCTTATTATTACAGTGGCGAAAGGCTGTGGCGCACAGGACGCGCCGTGTTGTTCAGTGTCCAAAAATGTGAAACTGTTGTTTGCAATGGGTGTTTGCGTAGCGGCACCGACAGGCGGCACCGACAGGCGCGTCACAGTGCACCACGCGGCATTTTGCCACTACTTTGTTAAATTAAAGATATTGAGACCCCAGAAAGACACCGTAGATCACTGTGGCTTGAAACTGTGCATAGAAAGGCATCTGGTGTTTGGGATAATTGGGCAGATCTAATGGAGAGTTAGCCGGGTTAACGGTACTTTCTGAGCCTTTCTCAGCTGGGAAACGGCCAGACTGTGGAGAGGCGGTAAACCTGGTGATGAGTGATGCTGAAAACTCCAAACCGGGCGTTTTTGGGCTTTCCCTGCTGGCGTTCTGTAGCAGCACTCATGACTGCACGACGACCCGTGACGCACCAGGTGTGCGACGGCCTTTAGGTGCCAGAACTTAAGGTGAAATGGGAAAATTCAAACAAGCTGAGCTGTGTCCAAATCTCCTTGTCTGTAAATGTTACAGTGAGAGTGAATAGGATGTTTTGATGGCGTAAATCACCTTATCAAGGTCTAAGTAGGAATATTAAGCTGGACAGTACAATAGGCTGCACAACAGGCTTGAAGTAAGGCCGAGTTAAGTTACTACGCTGCAGTAATGATGTGGGCTTGCTCTATAGGTAGGACAGACCTGTTAGAACAGCAGTCTGAGGCCCAGTCCCATTTCTTATTCTCACCCCTACCCCTTGTTTTCGAGTGTAACCCTCCCCCTTGAAAGTGAGTTAGAAGGGGGTAGTGGTTGAAATCTTCCCCCTGTGAAATGGGACGAGCCTTCAAGAACCGGACACGTCATCAGTTGTCGTCAGCGACTTTTACGTAAACAGACGAGACGAGGCCGATTCCAGTACGCCGCCTCCAGCTGTGGTGATCTCACTTGTGTGTCACGTGACAGGACAGGTGAATCATATTTAAAATATCCTGATATATTTTTTTCCAGGCTGTGATTTCCTGCTTTGTCTCCAGACTACAGCAGTAACGGTACATCACACTGACATTAGCCGTTTATCTGAAGGAGACTGGAAAGCATCGGCGCTCCGATTCATTCACAACTTCAATTGTATGCATCAATCAAATGAGTCACCGAATAAAAAGCACAAACAAAAAAAACTACGTCACTTCATTAACAGCTGCTCTGAGGCGACCCTGCCGGCCTGCAGTGACCGCAGAGGAGGGGAAAGTTCAGCTCCTCACTGCTCAAATACATTTAGGGCACCACACGCCTTCAAAGAGGGGGGCGATTATTTATTATCACCGCCAAGAATTCTTCAGTGATATGAAGCTGAACTTTCTAATCGCCAGCTTCATGATCGATTTCCAGTTCCGCCTTAAATGCACGTTCTGGTACGTGAGGTTGCTGCACCATTTAAGGTGGAACGGGGAATTTCACCTGGTAGTGACCGAGACTTCAGGGCATTACTGGCGATTTTTATGCGTGTTTATGAAGGAAATGACCATAAAACGCTGTTAGTGGTTCTTACAGTATTTATATTACAATTTATCAGAGAAATACATCTGTGTGTCTCTTTGGTCGCTTGTGCAGCCGTATGGCCGACGATTCGCAGGGCATTCCGGGAATTTCCTGATAACGCTCCGTTTGTAGTGCAGCCTCTGAAAAATCTCCGTTTGAGGGCCAAACAGCCCCAACACTTCACCCCACCCCTCCATCTCAACAACAACCGGGACACCCCTACCCCTAGACGAGAACATGCATAACGGAGGGGTGGGGCGAAGTGTTGGGGGCAAGGGGTGAGATGGGAATTGGGCCTTAGTCTGTCAGATTCAGCCGTGAGCAGTAGCCTTACTACTCCGCTAGGTCTGCCCATACTAACGTTAGCGGTGAGCCCTTGTGCTACTTCTAATGTCTAATGGCTGAGGATAGATTACCGCACTGCCATCCACCCGTTGCAGGTGTAAACACACCACTGTCTGCTGCAAGTTGCATGTAAACAATTAAAAATCGACTCTGTTTTTGAGATTTGGTGCATAACAAAAACGTGTCGCAGTACTTATAGATGCTTCTTACACCCTGTCTGCCTCTCCCATCTGTCTATCTATCTGTCTATCTATCTGTCTATCTATCTGTCTATCTATCTGTCTATCTATCTGTCTATCTATCTCTGTCTATCTATCTCTGTCTATCTATCTCTGTCTGTCTGTCTGTCTATCTATCTATCTATCTATCTATCTATCTATCTCTATCTATCTATCTATCGTTCTATCGTTCTATCGTTCTATCTATTAAGTAATCAATCAATCACTTTAATTAATTAATTAACCAATTAGTTAATTAGACTTTTACCCAAAGTGCTCACGGGTTTTACTTGTGTACTTCCCACCTGCTGGTGCTCGTGGTCTCCTTGTTGATGGGCAGTTGTGGCCCTCGGGAGCTCTGTTTACATTATTAAGAAGTCTGAGTTTAAGACGATGTGTAGGGCTGGGACCATACGACGTGTAGAGCTTTGGCTCCTGGGTGAGTTGGTGGAGTGCTCAGTGTTTCAGCAGAACGAATCTCAAGCTCCTTTTTCTTAGTTTGTTCGTTTTCTGCTGCTTGTAAAGTGTTTACAATGTTTACGATTGTGGTTTAGCGCCGTGTGTCTGGTAGATTTATGCTGTGACTGTAGAATGACGGCCTCACTCTCTTTGCAGAATGTCCTCAGAGGATAAGAGTGTGGATCCCTTTGACCAAGGCCCATCTCCTCCCCTGAGCAGTGCCGGGGCTACACCCTCAGGGAGCCCGTCCCCCTCGGATAAGCGCCCCAGAGGACGGCCCCGAAAGGATGCTGCTGCACCCAAACCCACACGCAAGTACGTATCTTCCTCTCGTTACTGCTACAGACCGGCCTCGGGCTTCGTTTGGAGCTGTGCGGTGCCGGGTCGTGAGTTTATTGCCGCAAGCTTTGCAAGCGAGGCCTCTCTGGTCCTGGAACTCCTGAAGGATCCGGGCCCAGAGCAGTTTGGTGATTGATTCATTTGATTTGATTGATTGATTCATTTGATTTGATTTCATTCATTCATTCATTCATTCATTCATTCATTCATTCATCGATTGATTGATTGATTGATTGATTGATTGATTGATTGATTGATTGATTGATTGATTCATCCATCCATCCATCCATCCATTGATTCATCCATCCAATAATTAATTAATTAATTAATTAATTAATTAATTCATTCATTCATTCATTCATCCATTCATTCATCCATTGATTGATTCATTCATTCATTGATTCATTGATTGATTGATTGATTGATTGATTGATTGATTGATTCATTGATTCATTCATTCATCCATTCATTCATTCATTAATTAATTAATTCATCCATTGATTTGATTGATTGATTGATTGATTGATTCATTCATTCATTCATTCATTCATTCATTCATTCATTTGCTTACCAAAAAAATGCTACCTGCTGGTTTGGACCAGGCGTGTTGGTTTCTGCTGATTTGTTGAGATGTATTGTGATTGGCTGGACTGTAACTCTGGAAGACGACCTTACAGTCTTCCAGTACAGCAGCGTTTCCCGAAACGCTGCCTGAAATTATGGAATTCTGTTTCTTTGAATGTTCAATAATCATGATTGATCACGCTCAGCCAGTCTGAAGCCATATTCGACATACTACTTTATTCTTGTTATTGATACTTTGATCGTGGTTTCCTCACGCGAGTAGTTCTCTAGAGTGGTTTCCCTCGCATGCCAAGTTTGAATTGGCCTTGGCGCCATAATGAGTCCTCCTCAGCGTCCAACATCGCCCTCAGCAGGCGCGGTGTTAGCGTTAGCACGGGCTCATCTGAAGGGGCAGCTTCTGCTGCTGAGACGTCCTCCTGTCAGAGAAGCTAAATATCAGGATACAGATAGTCTCACTTATTCAGATATTGGGCTCTTTCTCGTTTTGCCTGAGCTGTGAATGATTAAATCGGTGCAAAGTGTAATCCTCAATGAGGCCCACGTGGTGCATTGTGGGAGGAGAGGCAGATGTATGTGAGGAATGGTGGATAACCTCGTACGACCTGCCGTGGAGAGCGCGAGTGTGCGCAGGCGTGCGCGTGTGTTTTCTGAGAGTGTCGTGCAGTGAGAAGCGGAGAAATACTCATCCCTTTGTTGGCCCTAGAGGAGACACTTGAGCGCGCTGAGGTGCATTAGCATGGAAGAGGAGCTCCGTGAGGCACACGAGGAGATGCTGCTTAGAAACGGAGGACGTTTTCTTTTTGCCAAGCCGCTTTCGGCTCATAAAATATCCGTCTTCATGCTGCTTTGAGGCGCCCACAGGGGAAACCGTAGTGGAATATGGCTGCAGTTTTTATTGCTTTTCTTGCTCTGTGTGATGCTGGGGGTTCTTAGGGCTGGTTTGGTGAAAATGTGTATGGCTTTCCCCCCAAATGCACTTAATCAGCCAAGACATGCTGGTTCAAAGTTTGCTTATTTAGATGATCGAATTATGGACAGTTCAGCGTTCAGAGTGGCTGCTGGTAGTGTTGTTTGGACCTGTGCGTTTTTTTTTAAAGACGATAATGAATAACAAACACCACCCGACAGACCTGGCATGATGATCATACAAATAATTAGAGCTGTATCCATAATCCTCTTATTTGTATAACCATGTGGAAAGTAACTGCAGTGAATGGTGAAACTGAGTTAAGGAGTTGGGGACAAAACTGTGTCTCCAAGCAGTAGCAGATGTACTTGTCAGTGTGATGCTGCTGCTTTTAGTAGTACTATTACCACTAGTGCTATGATGATGAAGATGATGATTAAGATGAAATGACCCTTATTAGTCCCACAGTGGGGAAATTTCACCTGTTTGCCAAGTGAAACACCACATGCGCACTAGTGAACACACACACACACACACACACACACACACACACACACCAGGGGGTGGTGGGCAGCCCTATCTGCAGCGCCCAGGGAGCAGTTGCGGGTAGATGTAGGTGGCACTCAAGTCGTGTACGGTCAGCTCAGGGGGTCGAACAAGCAACCTTCCGGTCACAGGGCTGGTTCTCTAACCTTCAGCCCACGACTGCCATAATGGTTGTTGTGATGAGGATGACGATGGCTGTGAAGCTTGTGATGAGGAGGACAATGGCTGTGAAGGTTGTTGTGATGAGGAGGACGATGGCTGTGAAGGTTGTGATGAGGACGACTATGGCTGTGATGGTTGTTGTGATGAGGATGATGATGATGGCTGTGAAGCTTGTGATGAGGATGACGATGGCTGTGAAGGTTGTTGTGAGGAGGAGGACGATGGCTGTGAAGGTTGTTGTGAGGAGGAGGACGATGGCTGTGATGGTTGTGATGAGGATGGCTGTGATGGTTGTGATGATGGCTGTGAAGCTTGTGATGAGGATGACGATGGCTGTGAAGGTTGTTGTGAGGAGGAGGACGATGGCTGTGATGGTTGTTGGGAGGAGGAGGACGATGGCTGTGATGGTTGTTGGGAGGAGGAGGACGATGGCTGTGATGGTTGTTGGGAGGAGGAGGACGATGGCTGTGATGGTTGTTGGGAGGAGGAGGACGATGGCTGTGATGGTTGTTGGGAGGAGGAGGACGATGGCTGTGTTGGTTGTTGGGAGGAGGAGGACGATGGCTGTGATGGTTGTTGGGAGGAGGAGGACGATGGCTGTGATGGTTGTTGGGAGGAGGAGGACGATGGCTGTGATGATGTGTGACGAGGAGGAGGACGAGGCTTTTTTCGTATAATTTTGAGACTGGTTCCAACTCTAAATTGGACTCGGTAGTAAACGCGGTGATTGCGTGGGTTAAAGCTTCATCCTTAAAGTATGTTGTATTTTTTGTCACAGTAGTGCAATGAAGCTATTAGAAAAGGATGAAGTTCTCCAGTGCCGTGGTTCTTGCATTACAGAGGAACATAACATTAGTTCCTTTTGGGTTACAAATGCAGTAAAACCACTGAACATCAGCTCGACGTATTGGTCCAATCTGATCAAACGTCATCTGTCGAGTGCAGCACCTAATCACCCACTCGCGTTTAGCAGGCTGATGATTTGCCACAAGGTGGACCATAAGCACCAAAAGCTGTGGTTAGAATAGCCAAATAACAGATCATCATACACCACAAACTGCCTGAGCAGGTCTGAGATTTCTCCCCAAGAACGATGTGGTGTGGATTGATGATTGCTGGGATATCAGGTTCCCTTATTTGCTTGCTGCATTAGCCTAGTAGCTCCAGTACAAAACAAAACAAGCTAAACTTTAAAACTAAAGTTGTGTATTATTATTTATAGATATATATAAGGGATATATAGAAGAATATAAGGGAAGATTTAATCATGAATCTCTGTTAAAATGCAGTCCACAGTTATTTCTAAGAGTGTATAAAGTTGACAGACCCCCAGAATTGTCACCTTGAATGTGAGAATTGTGTGAAATGCGGTTGTTGTGTGTTTTTTTTTTTTGTTTTTTGACCTGTGCTGTGAATTTGGAGCCTCCCTTTGAGATCAGGTGACTGTCTTCAAATAAACAGGGCTGATATGTGGCAGATTAGTGAGGTACCTGATACGGCAGGTCCGGCCTCACAGTACGGAAGACTGCAGGACTGTTTACAGCAGGAGCGTTGGATCCAGGCGTACGTAGTGGAGGGACTAAGCGCCATGGGGGGGGTTTGGCTTGAGAATTTTCTGGTGACTCTGGGCCGTGTTAACGTCGTTACAGGGGCAAAGCGGGGCGAACGCTGTTTTTGGGCTTAAGCTGTGGCCACCCCGGACTACCGTCTCGCTGGTTTCTTCGCGGGATAGATCATCAGTGGGTGGATTTTGGAATTCCTGGTGCGACATGATTTTGGAAGGACTGTCTGGTTTAGCTGACGTTAGTTATGTTTGTAGTTTATTTAGTTATTTTTTTAACAGCTAAGAATCAGAAGTGATTATATTGACTTTGTTTTTTCAGAAAGCTCGACGTATTGTTTTCTATTGGCACCCGTTTGCAAGGTTCTCGGATTCACAGGATCACCTCTTTTCCCTTTTCCGTTCAAGAGGAATGACATTCACCTCGAGTCTGACCACAGCTTAAAAGAGACCGAACACGAGAAAATTCTCAAATCGGATTTAACAGCGATGTGTGTGTGTGTATAGTATAATTAAATAAATAAATTTTATTTATATATATGTATGTATGTATGTATGTGTGTATGTATGTGTGTTAAGCATTGAGTTCCTTTCACTGGAACTAAGAGGCCGAGCCCAACTCCTGAAAAACAACCCCACACCATGATCCCCCCTCCACCAAACTTTACACTTGGCACAGTGCAGTCAGACAAGTGCCGTCTCCTGGTCACTCCAGAGAACACGTCTCCACTGCTGTAGAGTCCAGTGGCGACGCTTTACACCACTGCATTCTGCGCTTTGCGTTGCGCTTGGTGATGTAAAGACAAACGGTGAACAAACGCGCTTTATTTGCATATTTAAACAAAACAAAACCGAAACTTAATTCCACGACGGCTTCCTTGGCGTCGATCGCAGAGTCCCTTTTACTCTCACTCTCTCTGTCGTGTGTTTCCCTGGAGGCCAGCGTCCTCCCTACTCTCCACCACAGAGAGCTCGTTTTTAAAGGTGTCCGTGCTCCTCTCCTCATTAGGCACAGCTGTGCTAAATCAAGGGAGCGGAGCAGCTCGCACCGGTGTTGGGGAGTGGTCGTGTGATAATCGGCTAAAATCGTGTAGTGTGAACAGTTTGATTTCACAGAAGTTTGATTCACTTGGAGTTATATTGTGTTGTTGAAGTGTTTGAGCTGTGTGTGTGTATGTGTGTATGTGTGTGTGTGTGTATGTGTATATATATATATATATATATATATATATATATATATATATATATATATATATATATATATATATATATAGTATGTATGTGTGTATGTGTGTGTATATGTGTATGTATATATAGTGTGTGTGTGTGTGTATGTGTGTGTGTATATATATATATATATGTGTGTGTGTGTGTATGTATATGTGTGTGTGTGTGTGTGTGTGTGTGTGTATATATATTTATTTATTTTCCCCCAGGTCATTTTAGGTCACTTATTTTAGTCCATTAATCACAATTTAAATGCAATATAAAGGATAACAGGTATTTTAAAATTGTCAAACTGAAAAACATCAAAAATGGAGATACAAGGTTTTCTTTCGACAGCAGCTATATATATATTTATATATATATATATATATAGTATGAAAATATATTAAAAAACTGACATTATGATAAATACAGGGAATAAGAATATTTAACGTATTTTTAAGATACATGAGCTGTTGTGCACTATGTAGATCACAGGTTTAGTTCCTGTGTTTGAAGCCCTGAGACGTCACAAAATCCCGACGAAGTTCTCCACCAGCACTCCTGATGAAGCCTTGATCAACCAGATTTTCTGTTGGTTCATAACTGCAATTAATATTGCACTGTCACAAGGACAGGTTTGGTCAAGTGAGCAGTGGCATGTATGAAGGCCCTGAAAACAGGGCTCTGAAGTCTCGAGGGGAGCCTGATCAGGTTTGACAGGTTGGTTGACGGGGAGGAAGTGATGGTGTGGTTTGATGTGCCTGAGTGTGAGGCACACTTCGCTGTGGATGTGGTCTTCACACGACATTTCCTGGAAGAGCACTGCACGTCCAAACGTTTGTAGTCACTTCCAACATTTCTTCTGACGTGAAGGGTCTTAATAGCGAGTTTGTCGTCTGCTGTAACAGCCTCTGCTTTTCTGGGAAGGCTTTACACTAGAGGTTGGTACATTGCTGTGAGGATTTGATTGCAATCAGACGTAAGGACATTAGTAATGTGGATGGTTAATTCTGTATCACTCTATCTCATCCCACAGCTACTGGATGGAGCTCCATCACTGTAGAAAACGCAGCCCCACTGCTCCACAGCCTAGTGCTGACGTTCAGCTTTGTCGAGAGGAAGACGTCGTGCTCTGAGACACATGAGCTGGTTGTCTGTCCCAACGCCGTCTTTTAAAGCTCAGAGTATGAACCTCGTCTCCACTGCAGACCAGTTTCAGCTCCGCCGTATTGAACGGTGTGACGTGCCACGCATGGGCAGAACGTTCTTACACCTTCCGATTGGAGTGTAATCGGATTCAGGCGGTTACACAGCTATTATTCTTCTGTTTAATGGAATATTTAGAGGATTGCTCACCTCGTTCAATCGGAAACTGTATTCCGAATGGCCTCAATCGGATTAGTCTATTCTGAAAAAAGAGTTTATTTATACTAAATAAAAAAAAAATGTATTTATTATAAAAATAAAACTAAATAAAACTAAAAAATAAAATATCGTGATATTATTTTAGAGCCATATCGCCCACCCATAGCGGCTAGCTGCATCTATACAGTGGTGGATGAAGAACACAAACCATGTACTGGAGTTAAAGCAGAGACACCCAAGGTAAAATATTCCTCCAGTAAAAGTAGAAGTTCCTCCCTTTAGACCTCCACTTGAGTAAAAGTACTAAAGTATTTACCTTCAAATGTACTTAAGTATAAAGTAAAAGTACTAAAAGAGGAATTCTGGCTCTGATGTCCTGTTATCATTTTTATAACCAGACTGGCTTCATGAACTCATTTCAGGTGAAAGTCCTCCAGCGTCTCTCTTGGTAAACCAGTCTTTTAATAGAACGTCATTAATTAGTGACGCTGACGTCTATTAAAATGATCAGAAGCACAAAACACTGAAGGTAAACAGTTTCCATCAGGGAGAACCGAGTGGCTCTGAAATCACTTTTTACACACAAGCAAAGTTAGCCAGCATCACACAGTGCTGAATTCACACGAGGGTGAACAGTGATTGGTTGAGAGATTTGGCCGCACATGTTTGGTTCTGACCAAACACGGCTTGAATTTATGGTGCTGTGATAGTCTGATCTGACGTCGTGACCATCGCGAAAGACGAAAGTCATATCGTCCGATCCAGCACCAGTTCCAGCTTTATTAAACCCAACAAATGCAGTCACAGTCGGATTCTTACGTTGGTGGTGAACAACTCAAGTTTGAATGCTGAAGAAGTGATTCATTCTCATGCATCTGAACACAAAGGCACCCAAGTGTGATGCTCAGCCAGAGCTGAGTGGCTCGTTTTCTGCCATGTGGAGAGTAAAGCATTTGTAATGATGACAAAACCGCTGACTGCTTTAAGTCAAGTGATACTTTTTTAATCCCACAAACTGATTCCGGAATACGGATTCCTGGAAAAAGAAAAGGTGCGTTTTCCTTAAAAACAGTCATTTTTTCTTTATATCCTATTTTTTTTCTCTTCGTTACGTATACTACAGGTGTCAGAAGTGACCCGAAGAGCCCCGTTCTTCAGAAGGCTGTCCCTGATTGGTCAGAGGTTCGGTCTAGGGTTGTCTTGGAGATTTAAAAATCTTAACCTGCCCCGTTTCAGGTGCGCAGCGTTAGTGGCTATGGTGACGTAAGTCCAGTTGATTTCGTTCTGTCCACCAAGTCTGAAACGTCTAGGTAGCTTCCTATGAAGGCTTCTGTGTTTATGAAGTGGATGGCGCCTGTTGGCTGTTTGTACCGTCGTTGCATCATCACCATCCTGATTAGTGCCGTGAATATTGTAGCCTTAACGGTCCAATTGTTGATGTTCTGTCTTGCATGTCATTTCCTTGGATTTAGTGTGATTTTATCATTGGTATGGAGTCAGAATCATGAACGTACTGATGAGTCAACTCGGGCTGTCCGTTTAAACTTCAGAATTATGCAGGTTTTTGTTTTGGGGAGGAGAAAGCCGTGCTACTGCAAGACCTGGCCTAAGGAATGGTTACCTCACACAGCTGGAAGGATTGCGCAGTTCTCATCGGATGATTTGGCTGTAAAGACATGCGTACCTTGTCCGTTTTTTTCCCGTTCTCTCTGATTTAGAAGGGCCTTTCTTAAGATCTTCTGTGTCAAGACCTGATTTTCATATCAAATCAAGTAAGAAGACGCAGTGGAGTTTGATCTTGAGTTCTTCAGTAGACCTGTTCTCTCTACTTTTGGTCAAAAAAGGCACCTTTTCACTTACATTATTGATGTGTAGTTGAGATCTGGTGATCCAAGTCCTTTTTAAAGCCCACCCCCCAAGGTCCACCTACAAAATTTGTCTGGTTTTATGTACCCTGAACAGTCCTAAATTCAGTTTTACGCTGTCTTCCATGAGTTCTGACTGACTGCCCTTATCGTCCTTCATTCGGAAAGTAGACCAGGCAAACCTTTATCTCAAAAAGAAAGGAAAACTGCAGTTATCTTGAACAGTGTTACCTGGGCTGATCTGCGAGCAGCCGTGTCGACAGATGCACTAAAGTAAAAAATACGTTTCAGGAATGGGCTGAAAGCTCTTTCCTTGCCTTGGGTTTTAAATTTCAGCAACATTGATGTTTCTAAAAATTTCCAGGCGTTTTTGGCCCGAGCCCTTGTTTCTTTCTGATGCCGATGCCGTCCTGCACAATTGAGTTCCACCTGTAAGTGAACATACCTGGCTACTGTTCAGATCCTGCTGAAGACCTTGATAAGCTGGCGAGATGTTAGATTAGAGCTGGAAAGAAACTCTGCACAGGGATGTGTCCTGGTTGGGTCTTACTGGAATTTATGCCTTAGACTCTGCAACTGCTGCCTGGCTGGAACTCTTCGTCGTTGTGTTAAGAGCCCAACCGCTATGAAAATATTCCGTGTTAATTTTTGCTACGCTGTTTGTGGCTCTGGAGCCGTTCGGGGATCTCTCCGGTGGAAATGTGCAGTTGTGCAGAAGAACCTTTCGCAGTGTGGGTTGTTCCTCGGAGTCCATCCCCAAGTGGATGAGTCTGATGACTGGGAGCGCGACGAAAGATAAATCAAAGAGAACTCGGTCAAAACTTGGCGAAGGCCGTGTGAGTGAACCATCTACTCCGGTCATCATGTCTTCATCAGTTCAAGGCTGATTTGACCTAAATATTGAGCCAGACCTTCATTGTGAACGTGATGGTGATTCGCAAAGGCCTATGAGAAGGTCTGAAAAACTCCCGCCAAAGCTGACCCGACGCCCCTGATGTTTAGATGATTATTTTGGGCTTCACTGCTCGATTCATTGAGCAGTGCACGCTCAGCATGTGTAGGTTCAAATGGTGCAATACTGACTGATATGAACAGCCGGAACTGGGAGTGGGCTTACTGGGTTACCCAGAACTCTTTGCAGTTTGGGTTTTTTTGTTGCCTCTTATGTATGATTGTTCGTTCCTTCGTGTAGATGATCATCAGGAGCTCTGTTTTTGTGCATTGTTGTTCTCATGGTAACGTTAGATTTGGGTGCATTGCATGTTTATTATTATTTTATTTTTCTGTAATTATTATTATTATTATTATTATTATTATTATTATTATTATTATTATTATTATTATTATTATTGATTATTTTTGCAATTGATTTGGTGTGAAAGTTGTTCAGAGTGGTTTTTAAGTAAAATGCACTGTTGTCCAGAAACTCGGAGTCAGAATCACTCAAAGTGGTGGTGATGGGAACCCGGCGTCTCTCAGAAAGTAACGGGACGCGGTTACTATGCTGCCTGATGTCTGGTAGCTTGTTATACGTTCGTTTTGGGAAGGTTTTGGTCTGATTTTGAATGGTTTTGGAAACCATTCGTGGAGGATGTGTGTGGGTTTTGGATACTAAGTGAAATGTCTACATTAGTGTTGAAGTGATTGTGACATCTGGTTCCTCTCACCACCACTGTGAGAGATTCTGACCTGGTAAGTTTCTCTAGAACAGAACTTCTCATCAGACCACTCTGAATGACTTTGATCATAACTCAGTGATGTATTATTGTAGAGGTTGTGATAAGAGCGATGGCGTTCCCCGTTAAACTGGTGTAACTGGGCTGATACTGGCTGGTAAATCGGCGGTGCTCTGCGTCTAATCAGTCTGAGAACCGTTGAAGAGTCTCCTAGCCCAACTTTGGCTCTAGCCGCGTCTTCCTCATTTGACTAATGTAAATGAGCAGAGTTAATTGTGGCCAGCCTCAGAGAGCTGGGTGGTCATACCCGTCATGCGTTTGCCACCTTCCTCTGCTGTGTTCAGTGTGGCAGCTGCTGTGAACCGACTCGGCTCAGTTCTGTCTCACTTTTTTTTTTTCCTTTCTTTCTGTGAAGTGCTGTCTTTACTTTAATGGTCTGGGAGTGTTTTTGAAGGTGAAGTAATGGGCGAGAGTCTTTCTGTCGTCTCAGCTGAGAGAAAGAGGCAGAAGGGTGAGGAAACGGTTAAAGAGCATGATGGGAGATGGCCGGGTTGTTGTGAAGGGGGTGTGTCCCGTCTCAGCCACTCACTCCAGCCCGGGTTTTATGCTCCTCCCTTCGAGCTGGAACTACTTGCGCTGTAAGCTTTTTTTTTTCTTTTTTTTTTTTCTTTTTTTCCCCCTCTCTCTCGCTCTCGCTCTCTCTCTCGCGCTCTCTCGCTGTGGAATAAGTTGTTTTGGGAAGGAGAGAGTCAATTTTCAGCCTTTTTTTTTTTTTTTTTTTTTTTGCTGTTCAGTCTGCGACCAAACTTTGGGCCGTCATCGGGCCGCATGTCTTATTTCAGCAATAATTTTGCTTGTATGATATTGAAGAATCCATAGCACCTCCTGGCTATGACTTCAGTTCACAAGCTCACATTTCCTCTCCTTCACTCTTCCAGGGAGGCGTATTCCAGGTGAATGTGCCTCATTCTCCATTAGCTATCACTCCAGCCACTTGCTACACAGCGCCGTAGGCCAGGGCTCCTCCCTCCTGGGGGGCCGTCCTGACCCCGCATCCCCTGAGGGCCACTCCATGGTTGTTTTATTTTTCCTCCTGGTTACTCATTACCACGAATCCTATCGCTTGTTTACCTTGTTACCCCTTGACGATAGCCTACACGTAAAATCCATTTAGAGCAAGGCTGCTCACGAAACCGGGCCGCGGAGATCCACGCAGGGCCCCGCCGTATGTTTTATTCAGGTAGCCTTCGCTCTGAACATGGCAGAGGGCCTCTCTCGCAGCCCCTCTCGCTCCCCTCAGCTCTCGTTTCGTGTCGTCAGTCTCTCGCGGGTCGATGCATTATTTGTTTCTGTGTGCGTTGGGTTTGTCCTGTAAATCATGTGCAGGCGCGCTGGGGGGTGAATGAGATCTGCTGTCTGGATCGTTTGTGATGCCACAAATAAATACGTCATCAATTTGGCTTAAATGACTAAATTTTAAATGGACAGTTACGTCTAATATTTGCATGTTGTCACTGAGTTTGAAGCCTTGTGCCTCCAGTTTTGTCTTTTTTTTTTTTTTTTTTTTTTTAAATGTATTTTTCTGCCTAGTTTGAAAAGGAGAGCTGCCGTTTTACATTCATTTAAACTTTCATGATGAGTGGACGGGCTGGAGGTTAGGGATCCAGCCTCGTGACCGGAATGTCGCCGGTTCGATCCCCAGAGCCGACAGCACATGACTGAGGTATCCTTGAGCAAGACACCTAACCCCCAACTGCTCCCCAGGCGCTGCGGATTGGGCTGCCCACCGCTCCGGGCAAGTGTGCTCACTGCCCCCTAGTGTGTGTGTGTTCACTAGAGTGTATGTGGTGCTTCACTTCACGGATGGGTTAAATGCGGAGGTGGAATTTCCCTGTTGTGGGACTAATAAGGGTCATTTAATCTGATCTTAATCTTAATTGTATCCAGAGCGACTTCATTTGATCATTGATCACACAGGTCGGCAAAGGTTAGTGTTGGGAGTCTTGCCCAGGAACTCTTAGCGGTGCAGTGTAGGATGCTTATCCAGGCGGGAAACTAAACCCCACTGTTTCCATTGACTTACATTCTCCTCTAAAGTTACCATTTACCATTTTGGAGATACGAGGTTTTCTTCCCACAGCAGCGATATATTAAATTGACTTACCTCCTAATGAAGGTGTTAATAATTAATGTGCATGTTGCCGGTGAAATCTGTCCGACGCAGTGGTGGGATTTTGTGCTGTAGTACGGAATTGACCATATATTTCCCGAGATGGGGTCCAGAAATCGGTGAAGGCTCAACCTTCATTCATTTAATTTTTACTCTTAATTACCATCCGTCACAAATCATTGCCTTTCTGGGAGGCGATGCTGAGATTTAGATATAAAATAATCCACTTTTTAAGGGAAAACAAATGAATAGAAATTTCCAAAACTGCAGTTCAAAATTGAAACCTACAAGGAAGGTGGGATTCCTGGTCGACCACCACCACCACCCAGTTCACAGTACATTTGAAAGCATTTTGAACCGGTTTCTTGCGTCTCCTGAGGATATCAGAAGGTGCACTACCTGACTTTTCCGTCGTATCTAATTGCCTACGGCGTGCGAATCTGCTGTGGCGCCGTTTTATCTGTGTAACGCGTGAAGGCCTTAGTGTACGTTTACTTTCTCTCCGCTTTGAATGCAGGTGTTAACCTGCTAGACACAGTCAAGTTATTACTCTTTCACTCCAACCTCAAAGGCCAAGCGGTGGCTGCGGCGTCGGCCAGCCTTTGGCCGCTCACGTCGCTCTGAGCGATCTGGGATGTAACGTGTATCGGGGAATAAGGGAGGCGGGTTGTTGACCTGGATTAAACCTGTTCCAGCCACAGCACAATGGCCTGCATTTTCAATGATGTAGGTCATTGATCAGCATACTGGGCGCCAGGCGCGCAGGCAACAGAAGCGGGATCTGTCTCCGTCCTGAAACCTTATACTGGACATCTGATGCCTCGCTTTTTACCCACAATGCTTTGTGCAGGCCCAGAATGGCCACCATAGGCCCATTCATGCACCATTGTCCAGCATTTCATTAGTTTTGAACCATGACTAGTGACAAAAAAAGCTATGACCAGTTTGGTTTATTAACAGAATAAACTGAAATTGATGGTTGCTGCCGGGTTCTAATGTTCTAGCATGTCTGCTTTATTACTGACTGTTTGCATTCAGTGCTTTGACCTCATTATGTAAATGCTGAGAGGCTCAACGAGGGGAGTTCTCTTATGGGGGTGGCCCTTATCTCCAGCATAGCTGGACCTCCCTCTTCTTCCCCTTCTGTTACTGATACCTGCAGGTGCAGAACACCTGATCTTTCTGTAATTCTGCTTTTTTCTGGGTCACGAGGTCCCCAGTTAGTGATGTAAGGGGGTTTGATACGATGTGATGGTGTCATTTTTCGATATATATCAAACATATGGAAATTGCCACAGTCTACTTTCTTAGTTTTCTTTTTTTCAGTTTATTTGAACCATCTGACATTCATAAAAGTACAATATTTTAATAATAATAATATTGATAATGATAATAATAATAATAATTAGCCGTAAGCGAATGTTAACCACAAACTAATGACTACTGACGAGGAGAGGGCCAGGAGGGTCTACTGTCGCTGTGGGCTTGCTTAATTTTTCATTGTACTTAATGCAGTGGAGATATGGGGTGGTGGGGTATGTTGGGGTGGTGGGGTATGTTTGGTTGTGGGGGGATGATTATCATTTTTATGAAGTAAAGCTTATACTGTGAGTATTTTTGAGCATTGAAATTCTCAAGAAATGATTTCTTGGACGATTTTCTTTTTTTTTTTTTTTACAGTACACGATCAATATTTATTTTTTCTGGCATCTGATTAGAAGTTAGAACAGACGAAGCATTTTTAAAATACCATCAAGCCGTTAATCTATTTGTATTTAACATTGCTCTTACTGCGCCGTACGAAGTCCAATTAAGTAAGTCCAATTAATTAATCGTCATATAGATAAATATCGTTATACTGCCCTGCCTTGTGATAAAGTAGGACTGAAGGTTTAATTGGTTTTCTATTGAAATAGAAATTTGATGGAATGCAATTTAAGTCACTGCAATTTTTATAACGGCTTACGTTGTCGACGGCGTTGCCTTAGCAGATTTGAAATGAGCGAATTTGAGCTAATGGCACGGAGCTTTTAAACCACATGTAGATGAGTGAGATCAGTCAAACAGCCTATGTGCTGCAGACATGAACGCAGCCATAATTAACTGGCAGGCTGAAGTTTGAACTGCCTACATAAAAGCTTTCGGTCAGACGAAGTGGATACAGTGGCCTTCTAGGCCTGAAAAGGGGGGCAGTCGTGGGCTGGAGGTTAGGGAACCAGCCCTGTGACCGGAAGGTGCCCTTGAGCAAGACACCTAACCCCCAACTGCTCCCCGGGCGCCGTGGATAGGGCTGCCCACCGCTCTGGGCAAGTGTGCTCACTGCCCCCTAGTGTGTGTGTGATCACTAGAGTGTGTGTATGTGGGTGTTTCTGTGACTGAGCTGTTGAACAGCTGAATATTGAACCAGCATTAGATTAGCGCTAGATGCCTGGGAATGTCTCCTAAATGGGTCAGAAATACAGTAATTTTAACCTGACCTGGGCAGACGGCCGCCGGTGGACAAAAACCCGTGTTACCTGTAAGGTGAAACGCAGCCCCCTCCAGCTTTGACTGCGTTTGGTGCTGCTCGGTTTTCCCACCGGTTCTCTGTCGGTATTTTCCTTCATGGTGTCCTTGTTTTCTCACTGCGTGTTGTTTCAGTTCTGATTGTCCAGTAAAAGTCCTTGGGTGAGCGAAAACTAGAGATAAGAGCGTTTTTCGTTTTCCACTTTCTTGGGTTTTGTTACAGCGGTGGTTTTGTAGAGCTGTGTTGAGGGAACATTTGAATGGCCTTGAATGGCAACATGCAGGAGCGGAGTGTTCAGATGCTTTACGTACAGCATGTCGGCACTGAGAGGGCGGAGCTGGTGTTGGTCATGATGGTTATAGTTACAGAGCTTGGAGAACACAAGGCACTTTGACACTTGACACTGCTTATGTGTTTAGCAGGGGTGGGTTACTGGCAGAGACGGGCTGTCTGATCAGAATATGATTAAAATCTGATTGTTTCAGTAAATCGTGTGTGTGTGTGTGTGTGTGTGTGTGTGTGTGTGTGTGTGTGTGTGTGTGTGTGTGTGTTTAACACGGTTTTCGGTTTGGTCTGTTTTGTTTTGAACGCTGTTTGGCGTTTAGTCCTCGGTGCTCTGAGCGCTGTTTGGCGTTTAGTCTTCGGTGCTCTGAGCGCTGTTTGGCGTTTAGTCCTCGGTGGTCTGAACGCTGTTTGGCGTTTAGTCTTCGGTGGTCTGAGCGCTGTTTGGCGTTTAGTCCTCGGTGGTCCGAGCGCTGTTTGGCGTTTAGTCCTCGGTGGTCCGAGCGCTGTTTGGCGTTTAGTCTTCGGTGCTCCGAGCGCTGTTTGGCGTTTAGTCCTCGGTGCTCTGAGCGCTGTTTGGCGTTTAGTCTTCGGTGGTCCGAGCGCTGTTTGGCGTTTAGTCCTCGGTGGTCCGAGCGCTGTTTGGCGTTTAGTCCTCGGTGGTCCGAGCGTTGTTTGGCGTTTAGTCTTCGGTGGTCCGAGCGCTGTTTGGCGTTTAGTCTTCGGTGCTCCGAGCGCTGTTTGGCGTTTAGTCCTCGGTGCTCTGAGCGCTGTTTGGCGTTTAGTCTTCGGTGGTCCGAGCGCTGTTTGGCGTTTAGTCCTCGGTGCTCTGAGCGCTGTTTGGCGTTTAGTCTTCGGTGCTCCGAGCGCTGTTTGGCGTTTAGTCTTCGGTGCTCTGAGCGCTGTTTGGCGTTTAGTCCTCGGTGGTCTGAACGCTGTTTGGCGTTTAGTCTTCGGTGCTCTGAGCGCTGTTTGGCGTTTAGTCTTCGGTGCTCTGAGCGCTGTTTGGCGTTTAGTCCTCGGTGCTCCGAGCGCTGTTTGGCGTTTAGTCCTCGGTGCTCCGAGCGCTGTTTGGCGTTTAGTCCTCGGTGCTCCGAGCGCTGTTTGGCGTTTAGTCCTCGGTGCTCTGAGCGCTGTTTGGCGTTTAGTCCTCGGTGCTCTGAGCGCTGTTTGGCGTTTAGTCTTCGGTGCTCTGAGCGCTGTTTGGCGTTTAGTCCTCGGTGCTCTGAGCGCTGTTTGGCGTTTAGTCTTCGGTGGTCTGAGCGCTGTTTGGCGTTTAGTCCTCGGTGGTCCGAGCGCTGTTTGGCGTTTAGTCCTCGGTGGTCCGAGCGCTGTTTGGCGTTTAGTCCTCGGTGGTCCGAGCGCTGTTTGGCGTTTAGTCTTCGGTGCTCCGAGCGCTGTTTGGCGTTTAGTCTTCGGTGCTCCGAGCGCTGTTTGGCGTTTAGTCTTCGGTGCTCCGAGCGCTGTTTGGCGTTTAGTCTTCGGTGCTCCGAGCGCTGTTTGGCGTTTAGTCCTCGGTGCTCCGAGCGCTGTTTGGCGTTTAGTCTTCGGTGCTCCGAGCGCTGTTTGGCGTTTAGTCCTCGGTGGTCCGAGCGCTGTTTGGCGTTTAGTCCTCGGTGGTCCGAGCGCTGTTTGGCGTTTAGTCCTCGGTGCTCCGAGCGCTGTTTGGCGTTTAGTCCTCGGTGCTCCGAGCGCTGTTTGGCGTTTAGTCTTCGGTGCTCCGAGCGCTGTTTGGCGTTTAGTCTTCGGTGCTCCGAGCGCTGTTTGGCGTTTAGTCTTCGGTGCTCTGAGCGCTGTTTGGCGTTTAGTCTTCGGTGCTCTGAGCGCTGTTTGGCGTTTAGTCTTCGGTGCTCCGAGCGCTGTTTGGCGTTTAGTCCTCGGTGCTCCGAGCGCTGTTTGGCGTTTAGTCTTCGGTGCTCTGAGCGCTGTTTGGCGTTTAGTCCTCGGTGCTCTGAGCGCTGTTTGGCGTTTAGTCTTCGGTGCTCCGATCGCTGTTTGGCGTTTAGTCTTCGGTGCTCTGAGCGCTGTTTGGCGTTTAGTCTTCGGTGCTCCGAGCGCTGTTTGGCGTTTAGTCTTCGGTGCTCCGAGCGCTGTTTGGCGTTTAGTCCTCGGTGCTCCGAGCGCTGTTTGGCGTTTAGTCCTCGGTGCTCTGAGCGCTGTTTGGCGTTTAGTCCTCGGTGCTCTGAGCGCTGTTTGGCGTTTAGTCTTCGGTGCTCTGAGCGCTGTTTGGCGTTTAGTCTTCGGTGCTCCGAGCGCTGTTTGGCGTTTAGTCTTCGGTGCTCCGAGCGCTGTTTGGCGTTTAGTCCTCGGTGCTCCGAGCGCTGTTTGGCGTTTAGTCTTCGGTGCTCTGAGCGCTGTTTGGCGTTTAGTCCTCGGTGGTCTGAACGCTGTTTGGCGTTTAGTCTTCGGTGCTCCGAGCGCTGTTTGGCGTTTAGTCCTCGGTGCTCCGAGCGCTGTTTGGCGTTTAGTCCTCGGTGCTCCGAGCGCTGTTTGGCGTTTAGTCCTCGGTGCTCCGAGCGCTGTTTGGCGTTTAGTCCTCGGTGCTCCGAGCGCTGTTTGGCGTTTAGTCCTCGGTGCTCAGAGCGCTGTTTGGCGTTTAGTCCTCGGTGCTCCGAGCGCTGTTTGGCGTTTAGTCTTCGGTGCTCCGAGCGCTGTTTGGCGTTTAGTCCTCGGTGCTCTGAGCGCTGTTTGGCGTTTAGTCCTCGGTGCTCTGAGCGCTGTTTGGCGTTTAGTCCTCGGTGCTCTGAGCGCTGTTTGGCGTTTAGTCCTCGGTGCTCTGAGCGCTGTTTGGCGTTTAGTCTTCGGTGGTCTGAGCGCTGTTTGGCGTTTAGTCTTCGGTGGTCTGAGCGCTGTTTGGCGTTTAGTCTTCGGTGCTCCGAGCGCTGTTTGGCGTTTAGTCCTCGGTGCTCCGAGCGCTGTTTGGCGTTTAGTCCTCGGTGCTCTGAGTGCTGTTTGGCGTTTAGTCCTCGGTGCTCTGAGCGCTGTTTGGCGTTTAGTCCTCGGTGCTCTGAGCTTTAGTCCTCCAGTCGCTGCGTGTTCAGTGCTGGTTTTTGGCTTCTCTTGTGTTGCTTTGCTTCTTTTCCTGTTCAAATGTGCTTTTGCTGTGCTGGCAGGCCTGGCGTGTGTTGTAAGGAACTGGGTTTGGTAGCCATGGTGACGAGCAGCTGAGTGCTCGCTGCAGACCGAGGGCCTCCATTGGCTAATCGGCTGGCTGCGACACCCGCGCTGACAGCCTCGCTTTATGCGGGGGGGAGGGGGGAGGGGGGAGGGGGAGGGGAATCATAGCGCCACACACTCTCACAGCTACAGAGGGAAAGCAGAGAGCAGCTCTCCGGCCCCGAGACGCTCATCAGGGCCAACAGCAATGCAGAGTCTCACGGTCAAAACGGCCCTGAATTACCTGGACCAACACTTTTAGAAGTGTGGTTTATCGTTGATGGTCCACTACTCCTGATCTCTGACCGCTCCAGTCGTTAACAAGCCGTCTGGTGAAAAGTTGATGTCAGCATTAAGGCTGTGATTATGACGAGTTCAGTTTAGGGTTTAGTGTTCAGTTGAGGTTCAAGTTATAATGTAATGTTCGGGATTAGAACAGTAGCCCAGCGTCACCAGCTCACAGACATAAAGGCAGTAAACCGTCACTGGGTGGTCTCCTCAAGGGTGCATTCTCAGTACCTTTAGTTAGGAAACATAACTGGACCGTAATTCTGATTCTACACAAACGTCCACTTATCTGTCTGTGTCCATAGGAGTCACCGGCGTTGGTCCTCATTGGTGTTGAAAGGGAACAACAGTGACATTTCTGATTAAACATGCGTTTTACAAAGTGGCTGCTACAGAGCATCAAACCCCATACTGTCAATCATGGAATTTCCCCTAAAATATGTCATTTAATCCATTTATATTCTGTTTTTTCAGAATTACCTAAGAATAAAGTAGGTCACACAAGTGACTTCATGCTATGCCCACAGATGTGTCCTTTCAGAACTTCCGTTTCAAAGTTTGTTTGTTTTTTGGCACATTTTTTCTTTTGCGGTGAGCGACATTTAATATATAACAAACATCGAGCGAAGACATTTAAAACTTTAATGCCAGAATGTTTATCAGTACCAGCATACCTAAAAATGTCCAGCAGCAAAAAATAGACTCGAAGCATAACAGCGTAGATTTTTAAAATTGAGTATGGCAGCAAAACTTGGCACTTTCTTTGGCAGAGGGTTATGAAATAGTTCACATGAAGTGTGTAGATCACACATTTCACTATAAATGTGTAGTAAGAAAGTTTAATGTGCAACAGAGAGAGACTGTTAATGAAGGCGGATCAAACCACAGAGTCAGTCATGGAACATCCAATTATATTGAGTTTTTTCAGCTTCATGTGAAATCAGGAGCTTAATGAGAACATAACACCAGTGTAACACCAGTGACACGACTCTTGGGGACCCCAACTTTTATTATGTTTTATAGTATTGATATAGTATTGATTTTAATTTAATGTGTGTGTTTTATAGGCATGTATAGATTATTGTGGTTAAAATGGCAGAAAAATGCGTTATTCTTCAAAATGTGGCCTCACTCTTTACACATGACGGTGAGGATGAGCACTGTTGCTAAATTGATGGATCACGAAGACGTAAATGTTAAAATAGCATTTGTTTTATTTGAAAAGGGGGAAAAAAGTGTAACCCTAACATGTTTTACACTAACAAGTGTAATACATCTGTAAACGCTAGGGACACAAAAATGGATTTTTCTGTAATTGATCCTCTAATTATATTTTCTGAGCTGTGCTGACTCCACCCCCCAGCCCCCCAGCCCCCCCCCCCACCCCCCGGTCTCGTCTCCAGGCTTTTATTTTACTGTTACTTTTAAAACATTCGGTTATCGAAAGGTACAAATACAAACTTTTCACCTGAAAAAACTTAAGGTTCACAGTCAGACCTTGAAACCACTGCTGTGCCTTTTCAGGGAACAGTTGTTTGTACCTGGATGAACACAAAATGTCCCTGCACTGAAACTTTGTCTGCTTTTCTGATTTTCTACAAAATCAAATATTGGTCAGATCATACCACCTATTCAATACCGGTTTGATATTATTGTGTATTGATATTATCTCTACTATCCAGCGAACTGAGTGGATGTCAGTGGTATGTGTGGCGATTTGAGTTTTGATGGCTTTTTGTAAACGTTTAACGTTACCGACATTTATCTGTCGGCCTTGTGCCGATAATTAATTTACCTGTACGGCTATTTTAATATTTGTACAAACATTTTCTAAAGTAGGAAAAATTGCACTTAATTACGGACCAAACACACCGAACATCAACTAATCACCTGAACATATACGTAGTTTGAACGCTGTTCAGAAAAATAAGGTTTTTTCAGTCTAGAAAAGAAAGCTGGGCAGTATGCAAATGAAACCAAAATACATGAGGTCTGCTGTCCAGTATGGAGTAGAATGGATGGACGAAGCACCAGTCCAGCAATATTTTGGTTTCCAGCCAAAGGTGAAGAACCTCTGGGTTTGAAGTGTGACATGCTGTCTGTGCAGAATAGCTTAATTAACGATGAACCTTCTCCAGGGGATATTTTAGTTCAGTAAACTGCATGAAATAAATGTAAATTTGTATTTTATTCGTTTATTGTAAAAGCTCCTCAAATTAACAGAACGTGTGTTTTATGATCTCCACATGTCACTACACGCTTACAGTTCACTGCTAGAAGCTAAAAATCTCCGACGCTCTTTGTGTTGTTCTCTAAAAGTGATGTTTCCAGATCAGATCACTGAAGAGACGCCGTCTGTTTATAGTTTAGAGCCCAGATTTGGGGAAAAACGGGTCGACTTTCAGTAGAAAAACAGAGTTCAGCTTCTTTTATTATAAGGGTTTAAAATGACATCACCGTCTATTAGACTGGAGAGAAGAGCTACAGCCTCACACGACGCCCAGCTTCTGAATGGAGCTTATGGAATATGAACGTTATGAAGAACATGATGAAGAGCGGTTTGGAAGCTCAGTTGGTAATTATTTGATAATTAAAATAACTTAATTGTTGGTTATGATGGCTTCGTCATGTTCACCTCAAATGAATTTGATCACATGGTTATCATTTGTGATCATTCTGATTATTTTAGCAATGATTATCAGTCATCAATGATCATTATTATTGTCCAAGCTTACTGTACGTTCTATAAGCATCTGTTTTGAAGTTCGTCTTTGTTTTTTGATACATTTTCTTTCTTTTGCAGTGAGCAACTTCAAAATATGGTGTAGATAACAAAAAAAATGTCTAAAATGTTTATCAATACAAATATACCTCAAAATGTCAAGCAGCAAAAAATAGACTTGAAGCATAATAGCGTAGAATTATTATTTATTTTGTATATGATAGAAAAACTTTGCACTTTTTGGCAGAGGGTTGTGAAATACTTCCCATGAAGCGTATATATCACACATTTATTGTAAATTTGTAGTAAGTTTAAATGTCCAGCAGAGAGAAACTGTTAATGAAGGTGCTGCAAGTCAGTATGAGTATATCAGCACTGATGGCACTGCCCGGCTCAAGGAGCCAAGATGATTGTAACATATTGTTGATTTTTTTTGGGAAGATCTGATTTATGGACTAAGCAAAAATAAAAATCACTTGATCTTCAGCTGTTTGACCCCTGCTAGCTAACATTACAGTCCATTGAAAGGGTCTTTAGAGAGCCAGAGGTGGTTATTTTATGGCACTGCTCTAAAGAACCCTTTTTCAAGAGTGTAGGGTCAGGAAAACTTTTTCTAAAGAAATGGTTGCTCATCAGTAACCACCCCCACTCGCTCTGTGGTAAAGACATGCAGCGTGTGGTCTGTAGCTCTGCCTGCATGTGTGCCTTTTGGCTCTGAATGTGGCTGCGTCTCAGCAGAAGTCACTCTTATGCTGACGCCAGGCTTATTTTGTGTTCAGTCTAAAACGCTCTACTAACTGTCTAAGTGGTCTTGTAGGTTTGTTGTTTTTCTCACTCTATGAGAGGAAGCCAGTTTCGTTCTTGCCAAACCCCAGAACGTATTTGGACACAACACCTGGTCCTTTGGGTTACTTTATGAATTGTCACTGAATATTTTTTAACAGAACGGTAGTTAAACAGTGATCATTTAACTCATCAAACCGATGGTTGACTGATGGATGTGTGGAGAAGTCCTCACAAGCGACGGTGCTGGTGAGCTTGTGTTTCAGCCACTTCGTTTAAGGAGTTTCCTGCTAGAGTCAGAAAATAGTCTTGTGATTTTTCACCTGTGAAGCTCACTCTAAAAAAATGAAGTGCTTCTGTGGGACACCTGGGTGCACCTGTCTAGATGGAGAGATAGATACTCAGGCAGGCAGGCGGGCAGATACTGGGGACGGCAGGCGGGCAGATGCTGGGGGCGGCAGGCGGGCAGATGCTGGGGGCGGCAGGCGGGCAGATGCTGGGGACGGCAGGCGGGCAGATGCTGGGGGCGGCAGGCGGGCAGATGCTGGGGGCGGCAGGCGGGCAGATGCTGGGGGCGGCAGGCGGGCAGATGCTGGGGGCGGCAGGCGGGCAGATGCTGGGGGCGGCAGGCGGGCAGATGCTGGGGACGGCAGGCGGGCAGATGCTGGGGACGGCAGGCGGGCAGATGCTGGGGGCGGCAGGCGGGCAGATGCTGGGGGCGGCAGGCGGGCAGATGCTGGGGACGGCAGGCGGGCAGATACTCGGAGCGGCAGGCGGGCAGATACTCGGGTAAGCGGGGCAGACACTCGGGTGGGTGGGCAGATGCTCGGGCAGGCAGACGGGCAGACAGATACTTTATTGATCCCGGACATGTAGCAGCCAGTAGCCGTCACACAACACAGGACAGTTATGATAATGAGGGTGGTTGTACAGTATAAACAGAAGAGCATACAGGTTCAGCAGAACTGTCAACTATAAATAAATTTATCTCACTTATTACAAAGAGGCAGGCCTGCCCGCACGCATGAAAACAGGTTCTATGTCTTTAGACAAAGAAAAGTCACTAACCTAGCAATATGTGTGTAAAGAAAAGTAAGGAAAAGGTACGAAAACAGCACAAAAACATTGGATGTTTTGGAAGGTAGACCATCCCGTCTGCAGCCTCCTGATACCTGCTTTTTAAGGTTGGCGTAGAGCAGAAGGAGTGTCTCCTCGATCTGTTGGGTGCAAAGGCGTTAACCTGTAACTGCCTCTCCCTCATCCAGGTCTCGTAGCCGAGGCAGAGCCCAAGCCGACGATGAGGACAGCATGGATGGGATGGACCCCACACAGCCACCAGAGACAGACATCACGCCAGAGATGGGTGAGAGAGAGAGTTTCATTTCATTTCTAGCAGCTCTAACTGTGAGTCCCCCAAAGGCTCACTGTGGAAATTTATTTATCATTTTGTGGTATTTATTTACCACAGGGTTATGAGCTGTTTCATCATTTAAGCTTGGATTAAATATATATTAAGAACCTTTTAATCCCACAACCGGGGAAATTCCACCTCCTCATTTAACCCATCCGTGAAGTGAAACACCACATACACACTAGTGAACACACACACTAGGGGGCAGTGAGCACACTTGCCCGGAGCGGTGGGCAGCCCTATCCACGGCGCCCGGGGAGCAGTTGGGGGTTAGGTGTCTTGCTCAAGGACACCTCAGTCATGGGCTGTCGGCTCTGGGGATCGAACCGGCGACCTTCCGGGTCACAGGGCCAGTTCCCCAACCTCCAGCCCACGACTGCCCATATACCCCATATGTCTCACAGCTAGTTATGAATAAATGAGTTTGTAAGGATGAACAGTGTAGAGCACGCAGCTAGAATGAGGGGTCGTCTCTGCCCAATGGCTTAGTTGAGTTTGTTTTGATTCTGTGGTTGGATGTGTCGAATTTAACACACCACCAGTTACCTGCAGAATGGTGACTGTTCACATACGCCGTGTGTGTGTGTGTGTGTGTGTGTGTGTGTGTGTGTGTGTATGTATATATATATATATATATATATATATATATATATATATATATATATATATATATATATATATATATATATATATATATATATATATATATATATATATATATATATATATATATATATATATACACACACATACATACAGTTTATAGGTTAAATTTATCCAAAAAACATGTCCCTGTGTAGCTGTGATTAGACGTAGCTGTTTTGCTTAATGTGTATTAGGGGTGTAAGGATTTTCGTGCAGTATTGGAAAGGGGAGGAAAGCCGACAGACCGTGTGCTGCTGGTATTACACTGTTTCTGTCCAGAGGACGTTTAGCATACAAAGTTTTAACCCTTCAGTTTGGTGATTTAGACTTGAAGCAAATCGTCGGTCATCTTTTATGAATGTTGACGAACCTTGAGCAGAAAAGTGGTTAGAAAAGAGAAAAATGATGCATTTGCACAGAAGCTCAGTATCGGTCGTGAGGCGTGAGGTTTCCCTCACCAGACGTTACGCAACAGCAGTTTTTTTGCAAGAAGCGACATCATGTGAAGCATTTTTATTGCAGTTTGTGAGTTTGATGATGATGATAGCTAGCCGCCCGCGTGTGTCTGTAAAGGTAAACGAGGCTGGAGGGAGTGGGGCTTGTATTACGGAGACACCCACTCTTAAACGACTGGGCGCTTTTTTCTTTCTTTTCTTTTCTTTTCAGAAGTCGCTTATAAATTGTAGGGGTTGTGTTTTTTGGATTTATTTTGTTAGATGGTGACACAGCAAGTGCAGACAGTTAAAGTAGAGAGCTTTTATTTGTCTGTGTGGTTTGAATTGCATCTATAGTCATTTTTAACACTAATATTGAAAATCGAATCGACATGAATCTTGACCTCGGAGTTGGAAATCGAATCAAGCCTGCAAATATCTTATTAGACCCCTACGTGAGACGTAACGTCGTCTGCGTGGGCCCTGGCGTTTTTTTTCCCTTCATTTTCTTGTAAACCACAAACTCCCATGTTATCTTTTTTTTCCCTGAAGCCCACTTATAATATTCGTTTTTGCTTTTGTCTACCAGAAAGATCATAATTCATTACTATATGGACATTTTCCATCTCTTTGTCCCTTAGAAATTAAGTCTGGCTTTAAGACTTGTATATGTAAATGAGGTGTGCTATGATTGGCTGCCCAATCTAGCAGTGGGTTTTGTGACGCCACAGAAAATGAGTGTGAAACAATTATTTTTACAGCTTATTTTCCATACATGGACTGAGGAGTGAGCAATATGGTTTGGAGCCCAAGCGGTGCTTTCATCCCTTTAATAAAAGGAAATGCCAGATTAAGTAAATGAAATACAGACGTCAATCTGAATATTCATATATTAAAATCATCATGCCACTGTGTCTGTCCCTGGTGTTTCCCCCCCATTTCATGAGCTTACTTTCTGCTGAAGAAGCCCAGAAATGAATGGCCGATGTCTTTGGCACCCCCTACACTGCCCTTTATAGCGCCTGCTCAGCAAACAAGTGTCAGAGCTGGTTTCACTTCTGACTCCGTCATTATTTTAACCCCAAAATCACAGCCGACCATCCAGGGCAAGTGGCGTCTCTCACAAAAAAAAACAAAAACGGACAGAATTAATTTCCCTTCTTTCTTTTTTTTTTCGAGCCTGGTTTTCTTGGTCATTGTTCCACATTACAGCAGCTCATGCCCATATTGTTTGGCTAGCCAGAACCAGACGGTCTCCAGCTACTGTGCCATGCGAGAGCAGATTGTCATCCTCCAAGCATCATTAACCCCACCCCCCCAACCCCCCACCCGCCCAAGGCCTTGGGCTTTGTAGGACTCTGGCACCACCCCTCCTTCCCCCCACCAGTCCAACACTCTGTAGCCTGTAGGCCGCAAGTTCACTCTCTCTTCTGTTCGTTTGTTTTTTATCTATTCTCAGTTGAAAAATGTTCTGACCAGTGGAAAACAGGTGCAGTTTACCCAGTGAGGACCAGCTCAATGCTTCTGACTTCAAGTGCTTTTTTTCCAAAGCCAAACCGAAAAAGCAGATCCATTTCTTTATAGTTGCTGTTGTTGAGATTGGAGTAAGGTTTAGGATTAGGCTTGGACAGTTCTCATGTCATGAAGATATAACTATGCCGTTGTTAGCCGACCAAAACCTTGCGTCTCCACAACGATAACCTGACTTACCTGACTGCACCTTCATGCCGAAGCAAATTCCTAGTCTGTGAATCCTGTTCATTGACAATGGCAATAAAACTTCTTCTGATTCTGATTCTGATTCTGATTTACACGTAAATCAATGGAACCAAGGACTTTTAACAAGTCATTTTGGGCTGTCTGTTTTGGTCAGTTCATAATGTAAAGGGCAACAGGGGTTTTCAAACGGTCAAAAACTGGAAAATGACAAAAATGGAGAAAGGAGGTTTTGGTCCAACAGCAGCAATTTTTATAGTACACATAGGGGAGATGGTCACAAGGCCTGTCCGGTGCGTAAAGCAGTTCATCAGCTAATTGTGTTTCCTTATTTTCTGAAATTTAAAAGTGGGCAAAGTTTCATCAGAATGTGTTTATTAACTTCAGTGATCATTTTTATTGTTCACATGAACTTACTGGACAAGAAAAAGTGAAGGCAATATCCAGTTTAGGCGTCTAGTGAGAGCAGCAGTGTCTGTATGTCCAGCTCCTCTGTGATGTTCTGTTTTGAGGGGAACTGAATCTTCACGCTTTGCTGTTGCTTTTGTTAGTTCGCTGCTTGTTGGTTTATTCATAGCTCTTTGGCGAGCGTTGTCTGGTGTTGTGTGCTAAAGCCGTCCTCCTGTGCTAACTTTACAGATGTTGCTGATATTTTGCGTGTAAATGACCCTTCAGACTGCGTGTACTTCGGTGATAAGTTCTTGGCACGGCAGTATCTGGAAATAACTTGGTTTTATCAACCGAGCAGTCGGTGGCACCTGCCTTTTAAAAGCAGTGTCAACATACAGAGCTCAAGCAAGCTGGAACTGCAGATGGTTTGAAGGGTCAAAGTAGGAAAATAGGTTGTTTTTATTTAAAAAAAAAAAAAAAAAAAAAAGAAGCGCACTTTTGTTTTAATGTATAGTTAACTTATAAGACATATTACATATAGGTACCAGCATATAGATAATATATATGGGCACTTGCAAATCAATAATACAAATCAGACACATTATGTGGGTGTTTGCATTTAGGTAAAACATATGTGACTTATTAGATACGGGTTCTAGCATATAGACGATAGAAATGGACATATTACATATATAGAGGTCATGTGGGACATTACATATAGCAAGCAGCATATAGATAATACATATGGGACATATTACATATAGGTATCATATGGGACATATTGCATATGGGTACCTGTGTATAGGTAATACTTAGGGGACATTGCATATAGCTACCAGCATGTAGTTGCATATGGGGAAATATACATATAGGTATTTGTATATGGATAATACATATGGGACATACTATATATGCCTACTTGCACATAGATGATACATCTAGGACATTACATATGGCTAACAGTGATATAGACAGTACATATGGGACAGTGCATATAGGTGTCATATGGGTACCTGTGAATGGATGATGCTTACGGGACGTTATATATGGCCAGCAGCATGTAGATTATTCAAATAGAAGCATACGGGGCGAATTACATAGGGGTATCTTCCCTTAGATAATACGTATGGTGGTCCTGACAGGATTTTAAAAGGTCTGCGTGTGTCTGGCGGATCTTGTTGATGTCCTCACCAGCAAAACTGCCTGCCTATCACATGATATGCTCCCCTTGGTGTATTTGAACTCTACACTGGTTACGTGATGCCACTCTTATCACCGTATCCCCCCCCCCCCCCCCCCACCCCCCCCTTACTGAACTCGGTCTCCTAACTCAACAGAGTGACTCTTAACTTTGACCCTCTTCCTCCCCACCGCGAGTGATGCAATCAGTTCTGTGACGTGTGACCTTTTCCCCCCCTTCCCTTCAGGCTCACAAAAGCTGCTTGAGGAGATTAATTTCCTGGCTATTAATTACACTCTGGACTCTGTCCGCTTCGACCCGTGGGATTTTCCAAGGGAGAGCGGTCAAAGAAAGGATTTTCCTTCCCTAAACGGGAGAAAAGTGGGTAGGGGATGTCATTTTGGGCCGAGTTTGTTTTGTGGCGGGGCTGGATGATGTTTGTGCCTTGTGGCCCTTGTGCTCTTCCTTATTCTTTCTTTTGGCCTCAATCTCTCGTGCTGTTCTTTATTAAAGAACCGCTCGGCCTCGTCCGCAGGGACGTAGTTTTGTGTCCACTCAGTGTGGAGTGGCACAGAAATGAAAATGTAGTGTATGCTTCAGTGATCCTACAGACTACATGGGTCCCCCCCGCCCTCCCCCCCTTGTGCTGAGATGATGTTGCTGAGGGGGGGCAGGACAGAAAATCCCGGTAGTCCTTTTAATGAGTGACCGCAAATCACGTTTGGGTCATTGATTCAAAACAACTCATTTGGTCTTTTTCCTGAGTCAGGTAGTGGAGCGTGAGGAAGCAGGGTTGATTTATGAAAGTATTCTGAAAGCCTGACTGAGAGTTATAATGACAAAAGGGCAGTGGCCCCTCCTTCGCTTCCATAGCTAAAGAAAGAACGAAATAAAAAGCAGATAAAATCTCCAGGTAGGTTTCATAAGGACTGCCCAGGAGCACCACGATGCAGGTCTGGCTGTATTTCTATGCACACAACTTTGAATATGGCCAGTAATGTGAAAACCCTGTTATACTCTGGAGAACGTTTTCCTCAAGTGTGGTGACGAATCCAAGCCCTAACTTAACCAGGGGACCAGCCGTATGTCTGGAGAAGTGAAGTTTATTAGTTTGCGCAGGTACCAGACACCCAGCCAGCCCAAAAGACACTGGGCTGATGCAGTTTTTATAGCAGGACTGATGCCAAGATTAGGCTCAGCCTAGACAAGTGACTGGTGTGACAGACGTGACCATGTAGGGATAAACAAGGACAGAAGAATGTTCTAAATGCAGTTACAGTACAGACACAATACCGAATATAATGACATGTAACGCAACACTAAACACCTTACAGAGCAGTACATTTCCACAGTGGCACAAAGCCATGCTGACAATTTAGGCTACGTTCACATTACCAGGTTGAAGTGGCACGAATCCGATTTTTTTGCCCTAATGTTCACAATTTCAGCTCAGCTGCCAGTTTGTAGTGAAATATTTCTCAGTTTCTCACTGTATCAGCGTTTCTCAGCCCCGTATGAATCCCCAGTTTGCTCTTTCGCTACTCATAAACAGGTCTGGTCCAGTAGGTTTAGCTTTATCTATATCATGTGATCTGAGGAGCTTTTGCGTTTTATTTATTTATTTATTTATTTTTTATCTGTATTCCAAACTCATTGTGTGTTACACTCTCTCTTTGCCTTGTGGTCTAGTGTCAGTGCCCTCAGGACAAAAAGACAAGAAATTCTGTGAAAAACTGGCGTCAAGTTTGTGACGCTCACCGTTTTAGTCGAGGGAGTCAGGCTTGGTCATTGCGGCTACATACGAGTACACAGTGAAACGAAACACACCAGGACCAACACAGGAACGCAAGTGGGCGACAACACAATATACACAGTGCAGACAATACAGTACAATTAATAAATACAAAACAGAGCATAAGCAGTTCACAGTACTGAGATTATCTAACATACTGTGGCACATTAGCAGCTTAGGAGATAGCCCAGCATATATGGGCATAGCAGTCACTGAGGTCTTTGAGCAAGACACACAACCTCCAGTTGCTCCCCGGGCACCGTGGATAGAGCTGCCCACCGCTCCGGGCAAGTGTGCTCACTGCCCCCTAGTGTGTGTGTGGTGTTTCACTTCATGGATGGGTTAAATGTGGAGGTGGAATTTCCCCGTTTGTGGGATTAAAAAGCATCACTTAACTTAATCAGTTGTAACAGTATGTTTAAACTAACTCTACCATGTGGAGGTGTGTTTCAGTCTGGCTAGCTCTCACTAGCCACGCTTACATGCAGCCTAATAATCCGTTAATCATCCAACTAATAGCTCAATCTGAATAGAATCCATCCATATATACACCTGAAGCCATTCAGATTACTATCTGATGGAACGAGGCGGGTAGGCCTGTAAATAATCCATTAAATAGAAGAATAAAAACCGTTGACGTCTGTATCCGATTACGTTCCCTATCGGAAAGTTGAAGTCAGTTCTGCATGTGCGTCGCGTCACAGTGAGAGTTTATACCGTTCAACACGGCCGAGCAGAAACTGGTCTGCAGAGGAGACGAAGTTCATGCTCTGAGCTTTAAAAGACGGCGGTGGGACGGACGACCACCTCGTGTCTCGGTCTTCTTTAATAAGGACGTGTGAAGGACGTTTTTTTTAAAGAGATTAAAGACCCTAGCACTGCTCACTGCTGCTCATCTCACTCTGACAGGACTTGTGATGTTCGCTGTCACGGTGACGTCTACTCTAGGTTGTTGAGTAGAGTGAGAGTATAAACACCTCAGTCTTAATCCATAATCCGAATGTATTTATTCAGATTGGTAAAAACTTGCATGTAAACACAGTCATTGAGTTATTTTCTACAAAATGGTGCTGTATTATGGGTAAAGAGCAGGAGATGGCAATGTGTGAATTCTGTAATTTATACAGTAATTGAAACGCGGTTATGATGAAAAGGAATTACGTTGATACGAAAGTAGCCTTTTGCGTTAAATATGCAAAAATGTTGGTCCAACTGCTGTGAAAATTCGCTAATGACGTGTATTCTGTTTGAACCTGTTTACATAACGCAGAATAAATATATAATATTTTATGTTGTGCACCAGAAAGGTCACCTTTTCTACAGAGGTGAATCAGCCGACTGAGGGGGGAAACATCAGGCTTTGAAACTGGGCTGTTACCATGTCATTTAAGCTCGAGTCTTTCAGCACTGCAGGTTATTCCAGCTTCAGAAACAGCTGTCAAGTCTTTTTCATTCTTTGCCTTCACTTGTAGGTAATTAAGTCATGTTTTGGCCATACGTACCATAAATGAGCCGCTATTGAATGGACATTTTACTGAGGTTGCAGTGCGTTTCTGTCCTCTGACCAGTTCAGGTCAATGCATGATGGCTGCGTCATGCCTCTTATTGTGGTGGATGGGGCACAGTGTCGCATACCTGTGGCTTTGTGTTGTGTTCCTGACGTAGATGCTCTTTAAAACGACGAGAGGGGGAAACAAAATAAAAGGACGTTGTGCCTTTTTAAACACGCTGTTAAACAACTGCTGTGTGAGCAAGTCTGCCACTCTTTTTCGTCCCTTCAGAGGTTGATCCAAAGGTCACGTCGCCCATTGTGGAAGCTTCTTGTGATAGAAAAACAGAAGGTACATGGGTTATTTATCTGCCTGGGGCATGGGGGAACATGCTGCCTGTCACGTTTTACAATGGAAGATGCTTGGCTTTATTTGTGTCGTCCTCTAAGGGGTTGAAAAACAGGATTGTTTTCAAAGGTGGTGTCTTTGATGCGGTCCTTTACCGGACAGGTGACGTTTCTGATGGCTGCTTCACTTTCTTTCCGCTCTTTTGAACACCCAATCAAGTTTTCTCCGTATTTGGATCACAGTGTGGTTTGCCGGGTTGATCTGTGGGTTCGAGCTCTATCTTTAGGGCTGCGCTCTGTCTCGCTGTGCACACCAGCGTAACCAGATAGACTCGTCTCTCCACGGTGGTTTACCATCGACACACTGACACCCATCGTAATCATCCCTCCTGCTGCTCCTGACTGACGGCTCATGCGCGTCTGTAGCATTAAATGGAGCACCGGCCTTATTTGGAGGAATAAGCCGAAACCGGCTGTGTGCTTCAGGCATCATTCTCCCCAACCCCCCATCCTCCCATCCCAACTTTCTCTGCCAATCCATAGCACTCGCATGAGGTTTCCCTGGTAACCAGGCTGGCATTTCTCGTTCTGCAGGACAGTTTGATTGATAATCGAACAACTGGCCACAATAATTCACCCATCCCATCTGTGGGCAGTCTGTAATTTCATTGATTTGGAAATCTCGAATCTAGTTTCTCTTTGATGTGACAAAGATCATCCTCCCCCAAGGTTTTTCTTCCATTAAGGAATTGCCATTTATTTGTGCTTAAAACTACCATTTGAAACTTTTGGCTGGAACCAGGACTGTTTGCTGAATCTCTGTGCGCAGCGTGACAAACGTATATGTGGATTTTTTTTTGAGTGCATGGTTTGTTTTCTTTCTTTCTTTCTGAGGACAGCAGTGGTGGACAAAGTACATAAACAAAGTACTTGAATTAAAGTGGATACCCAAGGTAAAATATTACTTATTACTAGTAAAGGTAGAAGTTCCTCCCTTTAGACCTCCACTTGAGTAAAAGTACTAAAGTATTTGCCTTCAAATGTACTTAAGTATCAAAATGAAAGTAATTAACTTTATGCAACTTGGTTACAAATTTAATAAAAACTTTCTTTAAACTCAGGATCACAAATGAGTTTCCTTTGCTACAACCCCACTTCCACTGTGTTACATCACCTTTCCTTTTAACACTCAATAAGCGTTTGGGAACTGAGGACACTGATTGATGAAGCTTTGTAGGTGGAATTCTTTCCCATTCTTGCTTGATGTCCAGCTTCAGCTGCTCAGCAGTCCGGGGGTCTCCGCTGTCGTATTTTGCGCTTCATAATGCGCCACACATTTTCAGTGGGAGATGGTCTGGACTGCAGGCAGGCCAGTCTAGTACCCGCACTCTTTTACTACGAAGCCACGCTGTTGTAACACGTGCAGAATGTGGCTTGGCATCGTCTTGCTGAAATAAGCAGGACGTCCCTGAAAAAGACGCTGCTTGGATGGCAGCAGATGTTGCTCCAAAACCTGCATGTACCTTTCAGCATTAATGGGGCCTTCACAGATGTGCATGTTACCCCTGCCATGGGCACTAACACACCCCCACACCATCAGAGATGCTGGCTTTTGAACTTTGCACTGAAAACAATCCAGACAGTCCTTTTCCTCTTTGGCCCGGAGGACACGACGTCCATGATTTCCAAAAACAGTGTGAAATGTGGACTCGTCAGACCACAGGACACTTTTCCACTCTGCGTCAGTCCATCTCAGATGAGCTCGGCCCAGAGAAGCCGGCGGCGTTTCTGGGTGGTGTTGATATGTGGCTTCGCTTTGCATGGCAGAGTTTTAACTTGCACTTGTAGATGGAGCGACGAACTGAGTTCACTGACAGTGGTTTTCTGAAGTGTTCCTGAGCCCATGTGGGAATATCCATTACAGAATGATGTGGGTTTTTAATGCAGTGCCGCCTGAGGGGTCGAAGGTCACGGCATTCAATGTTGGTTTTCTGCCTTGTCACTTACTTGCAGAGATTTCTCCAGATTCTCTGAATCTTTTGATGATATTATGGACTGTAGATGATGAAATCCCTAAATTCCTTGCAGTTGCACGTTGAGAAACGTTGTTCTTAAACTGTTGGACTATTTGCTCACGCAGTTGTTCACTAAGTGGTGAACCTCGCCCGTCTTTGCTTGTGAATGACTGAGCCTTTCAGGGAGGCTCCCTTTATACCCAATCATGACACTCACCTGTTTCCAATTAACCTGTTCACCTGACAACACAAACAGGTGTTTTTTGAGCATTCCTCAACTTTCCCAGTCTTTTGTTGCCCCTGTCCCAACTTCTTTGGAACATGTTGCAGGCATCAAATTCAAAATGAGTGAATATTTTCAAAAAGCAACAAAGTTTATCTGTTTGAACATTAAATCGCCGTCTTTTAAAGATCAGAGCATAAACTTCATCTCCTCTTCAGACCAGTTTCTGCTCCGCCATGCAGAACGGACTTAAACTTTCTGATAGGGAATGTAATTGGATACAGACGTTTACACGGATGTTATTCTTCTATTTAATGGATTTACCCACCTCATACAGTTCGATAGAAACTGTATTCCCAAATGCTCAATCAGACAAGTCTATTCGACTGAGGTGTTTACATGGATGTTGCTGTTGTTGTTGCTGCTGCTTCTTCTACTACTACTACTACTACTACTACTACTACTACTAATAATAATAATAATAATAATAATAATAATAATAATAATAATAATAATAATAATAATAATTTCTTTTGGGTTTCTGACCGTGCAAAGCTGTGGCATTGCTGGGAATCACACTTCCAGGCTAGTGATACTGTTAGATAAGTGCATAGCTAAATAGTTATTTGTTGATTTATTGATGTTGCTGCCGTGACCAGTCTTTCTGCTGTTTTTTGACCTGTTATCGTGGTCAAGACTTTCTGACCACTGCTTTGAATACAGAGCTCTGAATACTCACAGTAGCAGCATTAGCTACTGTGTCGTGTGAGGCTGTAGCTCTTCTCTCCAGTCTAATAGACGGTGACGTCATTTTAAACCCTTATAATAAAAGAAGCTGAACTTTGTTTTTCTACTGAAAGTCGACCCGTTTTTCCCCAAATCTGGGCTCTAAACTATAAACAGACGGCGTCTCTTCAGTGATCTGCTCTGGAAACATCACTTTTAGAGAATAACACAAAGAGCGTCGGAGATTTTGGGCTCTCAGCAGTGAATTATAAGCACATAGTGAAATGTGGAGATCATAAAACACAAGTTCTGTTCATTTGAGGGGCTTTTACATAAAATAAAAATGAAATAAAAATTTACATTTATTTCTTGCAGTTACTGAATAATTTGCCTTACGATTTGGTTACGAAATTCAGATGGACAAACCAAAATACACCCTGGAGAATAAGGGGTTCAAGGGGTTAAAGGGGTTAGAGAACATTAGAATAATTTTGTTTCGTTTCATCTTAGTATGAACAAGGATACCATCAAGGTTAATTAGGGAAATTTAGATTTCAGGTTGACTTTAATATCAGCTAACCTGGTAGTTAATTATTTAAGCTATGAAAACATAACATGACCTCCGCAATTCATATTTAGCTTGATGTAATTCAGGATGGTAATATCTGCTCAGACGTTAAATGATATTAAACGCTCTAAGTAACATTCCTTTCAGCGCTTGTCCTTCTTTTGTATCTGAAAAGTGGATGTGAGACCAGTGCGGCTTGACTGAGGCCTGAACTGAGGCCGTTTCCCATCCAGGAAAACTGAGAGAACGTTTCCTGGTTTTGCATTTTCAAAAGCATCACATCGGTTGGCAAAACCAGGAAACAACCGTGCCGCTGGTGTTAATCACACAATGAGCGCTTTGGGAACGAAGCCCTGAAGTGTGTTTTCTTTCCTCTGTTGGCTAACAGAAGTGGAGCTGGAGGTAGACGAGGAAGACTTCCCCCAGCCTCTGGAACTGAGCCCCAGAGACGAGCAGGCGCTTTCTCCACTCTTCCAGCGCTCCGTGTCTGAGGACTCGGCTGGATCATCAGCCTCAACAACTGGGAATGCCAAAACCAGGTTAGTGAGTGGGGGGTGGGGTGTACAAGCAGGGCCCTAATGAGCTGAGTCACAGCGCTGTGTGCGCAGGCGTGCCGGGTTTTATTGCAGGGAAAGGTGAGGGTTCTCGCGGATGAAGGAGACTCGCTGCGTGACTGAGAACGTGTTTGCGCTGCTAAGAGAGTGGGGGGGTGGGGTGGGGGTGGGCTTACATACAGGAAAGAGGGCATATGAGTGCTGAGCTTATAGTTGTGCATGTTGTGCTTTTCTTTTCTTTCTTTTTTACCTTTTTTTTATCAAAACATTTTCTTTTGAGGATCCCAAGATGGGTAATTAAGCATACAAACAAAGGAGTGTGTAGACAGTGAAATATAAACATCTTTATTGTGTGTGTGTGTGTGTGTGTGTGTGTGTGTGTGTGTGTATGTGCATCATACCTGATGTAGAGACCACCCTTCATTTATTTAATTTCCAAGTTAATTTAGTTCTGAGGTTATTAGACGTATGGCTACGCTTACATCATGACAGGCTCTAGTGGCGCAATCAGAAATTTTGGTTTTAATATTACACAGATGTGGTGGTTTCAGAGCAGTGTGGGGACACGTGATCTTTTCAAATCAGAAATCAAAATAAAAAGAGAGAAACTGGGCCTCCTAACAACCATGCAAGACCTGGTAGACCATCAAACCTGCCCCCCGTCAGATAAACAGCACTTAAAGCTTTGATCTCTGAGAGAGAGGAGAAGATCAAGCTGCTTCAGATCTGAAAACATCCACAGGTGTTTCTGTCCATCCTTCCACTGTGAGAAGACCATTCAGCGTTGTGGGTCTGAAAGGATGTGTAGCTGATCAAGAAGAACCTCGCTGAGAAAAGGAGACGGACACATCAAACAAAGAAGCTGAACAACGGACTGACCACCCCAGAGTCCAGACCTCAGCGTCACTGAATGGGTTTGATTACATCAGCAAATCAACCAGCTTCTAAGACTGAACTTTGGAGGCGTGTCTGCAGATTCTTTGAGGAACTGAAATTGAGTCTCCTGAAGAAAGTGGAAGCTGGAATGAGGCGAAGAGTGAGTCACTGAATACAAAAGAATGACTAATTATGTTTAGTTGTTGAGGTGGGGCTGAAAATAACTGGGCGAAAAACTGGAGTTTAAAAATGATCGAAAGACCCAGAGAAAATGGGCAAGACCTGGCAGACCACCTACATTGTCCCAGTCAGATAATCAGCACTTAAAGTTTTCGCGTGGAAAAAATATCCCCGAAGATTTCTCTGAAAAACGGACAGCAAGTCTCTCGGAATGAATGGAAGCTGTAATAAAAGCAAAGGCTGGACACGCTGAATACAAAAAAATAGTAATTATATTTAGTTGTTGGGGCTTCTGTGTAATTTTCTGTTAAGTATACGTTTTCTTCTTTTTTTCTCTTGATGCTGCAAAATGAATAACTTGTAATTAATGGCTGTTTTGACTGGAAATGGCCTCTGACTTTTACACAGCACTGTAAATATAGTAAGCAGAGATCGCTGCATGTATACTTGCCCTGCCTGTGTATGTGTGCTGTAGTGTGCTTTGCAGGGCTGGGAATGAGTGTGTGTTTGTCAGGGGGAGGGAGGGGAAACGGGGGATTGAGAGGAGCTGTAATTGAGCAGAGGGATGCTGGGAAGAGGAGAGCGAGGCAGAGGTCTGGCAGACTGCTGCCTCGCGGCCTGCTGCTGTAATTAGTGCGGAGAGGGAGGGGGTGGAGGAAGAGTGGGGAAAAAAAAGTGCTCTCTTTCTACTCCCAATTAGCGGTGATTGTCCTCTCTCTCAGTGTGGTGCATGGAGCAACATGTGGGGGGTGTGGGGCAGGGGGAGAGGAGACCCCTCCTTCAGCTCTCCACGTGTGTATAGGGCTCACCACCCCCACCCCCACCCCCACTCCCACAGCTGAATGGCTGAACATAACGGGTTGCTTGCTTTTGTGGTTCTTTCCGTGGGCGCTGCATGATAGGCTGGTGTCTGTTCAGACTGTGTTGTGTATCTAGAAACAGTGGTAGCCTGATTTTCATTGTTTCATTGTTCAGTCCATTTTTATAGATGATGGTATTTTATAGTGTCGGAAACCACAAGGTGTTAAAGGTGGAAACTGAACAGCTTGACCCAGTTTGCACAATTTTGATTGGTTGCTGTAGGCTTTAATTACATGTTAGCCGTTATAGGGAAGTTATGCACCAGTCATAAAGTTTTATGAACAGTTGAGTTTATTAGTGATTGTGCATTGCTTTGCAACACTGTGGTCGTCTGCAAAGCAGCACCCAACACTGTTGTTTAAGCAATAGATCACAAGATGTAGCATCGTAGCATTTAATATGTGAAAGTTCACACATTTTTGAGATGCTTTTAATGTTAGCAGTTCAAAGTATAGTTCCTTAACAAGCAGCTTGTTGTTGACGGTTCGTTCTCCAGCTCCTTGCACTAAATTTCCAGACTGTCGTCACCACTGAGCAGCTTTTCAGTCGGCAGCTGTGACAGAAGAACAGCTGAACAGCTGAACAACCTGGAATCAGCCAGAAATGAACCCAACACCATTCGCCAGACGTGTCTGATCTTCAGAGTCGGACCAAATCAGACTGAGCCGTAAAACTGACCCAATATCAGGTTCAGCTCAGTTTGGTCAGTTTCTCCAGATCAGTATTAATGTTGTTTTGTTCCAGCCGGTCTGTAAAGCTTCTTACAGCCCGTTTAGTTTGGCCAATGGTGTTGGGTTCATTTCTGGCTGATTCCAGGTTGTTCAGCTGTTCTTCTGTCACAGCTGCCGACTGAAAAGCTGCTCAGTGATGAAGACAGTTTGGGAATTTAGTGTCGTCTCGTCTTCAGAGTCGGACCAAATTGATTTATGTAAGTCGATGTATGTAATCTTAAGTGTCCATGTTCGGTTTGTGGCGAACTAAGAAGTAAAAACGTTCAAAGTAAAAACGACGTCTCAACGTAGTGATGCAGTGTTTGTGAGGAAAAACATGATGTTATGGCGAAATAACAGAACGGTTAGAACGCTTCTCAACCAATCAGCTTGAACCAAATCAAATCGCATGGCCGGATTTACTGTTGTATCCGGTTTATTCTTTTTTTTTTTTTTTTTATTTCTTATTTTTCTGCTGGATCTTTTGTTTTTGCTAACCCCTCTGGCGCTTTTCGAGATATCAGCAACGCTCCCACTCTGAAATGCTCTGTTTGAGAATGGTGTGCTTGTATACAGCCTTTCGATCTGATATATGGCTTTCATACAATCTTGGTTAAATTCTGAGTTTTTTCCCATAGAAATGAATGGAGTAAAATAAATCTACTTCTGCTCAACCAGAATACAACGTTTTGCATATACTATCTCAGGGCAGGCCCCCAGGATCTGAGCACACACCTTTTCTTTTTTTCCTTTCTAGCCCTTGTTTTTGTTTCCATAGAGTCCCATTCATTTGCAGTCCCACACACTCCTTTTATTTCTTTGATCGACAGCCACCAAACTGCATGTACGCAGTCAGTGCAGGTCCCCAAGCACGACTTCAATGTTGTTCTGACCCACACTCATCTGTTGTCTTTTTTTTTTTTTTTTTTTCTTTTCTTTCTTCATCCCTTTTTTTTTTCCCCCCTGTAGAATCCCATTCATTTTCAGTCCCATGCAAACTCTTAAAATGTCTTTGATCGACAGCCTCCAGACTGCGTGTACTCAATCAGGGCAAGTCCCTAAGCTCTAATCCATACTCAAAGCCATACTGACCCACACGTCTCTGTGTGTCCTTTTTTTTTTTTTTTTTCCCGTCTCTTGTTCTTCCCATTTACATCTAATCATTTTGCCCTCAAACAACCCATATACTTTTATTTTCCCGACAGCCACCAAACCGCACCAAACTGCTCACTCAGGCCAGGTTCCCAAGCTCTAATCTACGGCCTTACTGACCAACACTCCTCTATGCACAGGTTTTTTATCCCTTATTCCTCCCATAGACTCCCATTCATTTTTTTCAGAGTGCGGCTAACGACTCCAACAGATCTGACTATGACAGCTTAACTAAAATGAGAGAACCAGAAGACACACAGACATGAGAGCACTCTGGAACAGTTTGGCATCCCTCCGTGCCACCGGAATTCTGGGAACTATTAATAAGCCAGCACTCTGGGATCTGAGTGGTCATGATGGCTCATAATAGGAAATAAGGTCTTGCAGGTACTCAGGAGCGAGCCCATGTAGGGCTTTATATGTCAATAAAAGAATTTTATAATCAATACGATTTCTAGTTTTAGTGAGGACCCTGGCTGCAGCGTTTTGGACCAGTTGAAGTTTGATTAGATTCCTGTTCGTGCTTCCTGACAGTAGTGAGTTACAGTAGTCTAGCCTGGAAGTGATAAAAGTGTGTTCTAATGTTTCTGCATCACGCAGGGACAGGGCATTTCTGATCTTGGCAATGTTGCGAAGATGTAGAAAAGCTGTCCTATGTGCTGATCAAATGATAAATCTGAATCAATTATAATGCCAAGATTTTTTGCTGCTGATCCAGGTGTGGCTGCAAAGTCGGCGAGATTTAAGATAATCAATCAATCAATCAATCAATCAACCTTTATTTCGACTCGGAAGTACATTGAGGGCAACCCTGATTTTCAGTGTAGCCGAGCATTTACAAAAACAGGGATTGACATGACAAAGAAAATAATAACTACATTTAATCATTTTAAATTAAAAGAAAATTTAAAATAACAGTGAATAAGAGATAAAAGTAGATAAAAAATAGAACTTGAGAATTTAAATGGTAAGAAATTAAGATCAAAAATAGATAAGAAATTAGTAAAGTAATAGTACAATATCACAAATTTAAAAAGTAAATCATAAAAACTTAAAATGAGAGGAAATAAATAAAAGAGATTAAAAAAAAAACTAAGGAGAACTAATACAAAAATAAGTTACGAATAAATATAATTAAGTAAAACAGGACCAGGCTGTCTGTAGGTGGTTTGATATTAAAAGTTTAAAATGACTGAGTGACACCAGTGATCTGAGTTTTAGTGTTTCCTGTAGTGAATTCCAGCTCACTGGTGCACTGTGACTAAAAGCAGATAAATCTGATCATTTATTTCTTGCCAATTTTGGACCCAGAAGGAGAACCTCTGTTTTGTTACTGTTTAGAAGGAGGAAGTTCTGTAACATCCAACATTTCACGTCTTTTACACAGTCCTCTATTTCCTTTAATCTGTATTTGTCATCAGGCTTGGCTGATATGTACAGTTGAGTATCGTCTGCGTAACGATGAAAGTTTACACCATGGTTACTTATAACTGTGCCTAACGGTAACATGTATAGTGTAAATAATAATGGTCCTAAAATAGAGCCTTGAGGAACTCCAACTCTCACTTTTGAGTAATTGGAAGATAAATTGTTTACCCTAACGAACTGATAACGTTCTGATAGGTAAGATCTGAACCATGATAGGGCTGTCCCTGTGACTCCAACCATATTTTCTAACCTTTCTAGGAGAATATTGTGGTCTATTGTATCAAAAGCAGCGCTGAGGTCAAGTAGCACTAAGAGAGATATGTAACCTTGATCAGAGGCAAGAAGAAGATCATTAGTTATCTTAACTAGAGCCGTCTCAGTGCGGTGATGTGGCCTGAATCCAGACTGAAATTTTTCATATATATGGTTCTTATGTAGATATGAACTAAGTTGTTGGGCCACAGCTTTTTCTAAGATCTTAGATATAAATGATAAGTTAGAAACAGGCCTGTAATTAGACAAAACGGTGACATCAAGATTTGGTTTCTTGATCAGGGGTTTAATAACTGCTAGTTTAAAAGCTTTGGGAACATGGCCCAGACTAAGGGACGAGTTTACTATAGTTGAAATAGGGTTTATAATAACTGGCAGTACTACTTTGAGTAATTTGGAGGGAATTGCATCGCGTATGTAGGTTGTGTAGAAGAGATAATCTTCTCTAGTTCCAGCTGTGGGAGTGGGTGAAAAGTTTCCAGGCTTTTTTCTACAACTGCGTTTTGTTGTATGTCAGCCACGTCAGATGACAGCCAAGCTGGATTTAATACTGTGGGTTGAATTTGTCGTCTAATATTTTCAGTTTTATTATTAAAGAAGTCCATAAAAACTTCACTGGTGAGAGTTGCTGGGATTTCTGGTTCAGTACCTGCCTGATTTTGTGTGATTTGGGAAATCACACTAAACTGAACTCTAGGATTATGTTTATTATTCTCGATCAGCGAGGCCAGATATGCTGAGCGAGCTTCAGTGAGAGCATTTCTATACTCCATAAGGCCGTCCTTCCAGGCAGAGTAGAACACTTCCAGCTTGGTTTATCGCCATTTCCACTCTGTTTGTTTTAAGGTCCGGGTTTTATCGTTGTACCACGGGACGAGCTTTTCTGCCTTATTCTTTTTATTTTAAGTGGAGCCACATTTTCTAAAGTAGATTGGAAGGTATTTTCTAAATAATGGGTTAGTAAATCTAGCTCCATTGGGTCTGATAGAGTGGAGACTGGGGTTGATAGTTCTGGAAGGTTTTCTGCGAGTTGTAGGGTGGTTAAAGGTTTTATTGAGCACTTTGTAGAATAGCGAGGGGACATACATATATTATGGTCGGAGATTGCTGAGGTTTGCGGTAGGATATTAAGCTCGTCTATGTTAAGACCTGGTGTCAAAACTAAATCTAACGTGTGACTACAGTGTTGTGTAGGCCCTGTTACATTTTGGGTAATACCAAGAGTCTAGGATTGAAGTAAATGCCATTTTTAGAGGGTCGTCTATTCAAATCTCCTACAGTTATTACTTTATCAGCCAGGTTTGCAGCGAAATCACTGAATTCTTTTAAAAATTCAGAGTAGGGCCCTGGTGGTCTGTAAATGTAAAATAATGAAAATGCCTTCTTTTTTGTCTATGGCCTATGTGCATAATTATAGCCTACAGGGGTGACTTCATTTAAAGCTGTATATTCATCCGATGTACCCCGTGTTTCAGTGAGACAGAAAACGTCGAATTGATGATCACTTATTTCATTTACGATGACTGCTTTTGAGTTTAGTGATCTTGTATTGAGTAATCCAAAGTACTTCAGATCTGAGGTGTTGGTGCTATCATCTGAATACGGATATACACTCACCAGCCACTTTATATGCTTGTTAACACAAATATCTAATCAGCCAATCACACGGCCACAACTCAGTGTATTTAGGCATGTAGAGGTGGTCAAGTCAACTTGCTGAAGTGCAGACCGAGCATCAGAACGGGGAAGAAAGGGGATTTAAGGGGCTTTGAACGTGGCGTGGTTGTTGGTGCCAGACGGGCTGGTCTGCGTATTTCAGAAACTGCTGATCTGCTGGGATTTTCACACACAACCATCTCTAGGGTTTACAGAGAACGGTCCGAAAAAGAGGAAATATCCAGAGAGCGGTCAGTTGTGTGGACGAAAATGCCTTGATGTGAGAGGTCAGAGGAGAATGGGCAGACTGGTTCCAGATGATAGAAAGGCAACAGTAACTCAAATAACCAACCAGAATCTCTGAGGAACGTTTCCAACACCTTGTTGAAAGTCTGTCACGAAGAATTAAAGCAGTTCTGAAGTTTACTAGCAAGGTGTACCTAATAAAGTGGCCGGTGAGTGTATGTTGATTAGGTTGTTGGAACAGGCTGATAGAGTTTTTCTGCGATTTAAGTTTAGTTTAAATCAACACACTCAATCACGATTTCAACACTTTTATATTGCAAGCTTGGATAACGACGTTATTTTGCTCTTTTCATGGGCAAAGGTCAGTTCCCGGTTTAAATAACATGAACCAAATAAAGTGCTACACTGAGAGTAAGAGGCAGCTGTATTTAGCGCAGTGAGTCATGTGTAATTATGGAACATTTGTTACAGATATAGCAGCAGCGTTCAGATACAGTGCGAGTGCACTTACCTGCCTCGCATCATTTACTTCATCATTACATCACAGGTCAGCCAAAATCAAAATACCGAATTTGCCGATTGCTGATTGTTTGTTTGGAGCAAACATCTGTCAGTTCTAATCTTGACGTGCTTCCCTGGTAGAGCTGGTGCTGATCCGTGATTCCCGATAATGACCATGAAGCTGAAAAGCGAGATTTAGCGTTTGTGTTTCGTTTCATGCGAGTGCTCAGCGCTTCAGTCCTTGATCTGAAACTCTAGTCCTGGTTGCCATACGAGGAAAATGCCATCCTAAACAGTAGCCTTTGTTATTATGGATTTTACTCACCAAGTCAGTTTTATAGATGAAAATGAAAACTCGAAGTCGGCTGTGCTTTTGAAAAACACACAATGCAGGACAGCTGGGTTCATTAAATAGTAATAGCAGCGAAGGTGGAATTGTTTGTCTAGACACAGGGATTGACCCTGTGGTCTGGTTTAAAAAGGAAAAGTACAGAGTGATTCACTTGTCAATCATTACAGATCAGTGCAGTGAGCTGTAAACGGTTTAACTGAGCATAAAGTTTATTATGTAGTTTTATAAGGTCTCAGTATGAACCTCCTCCAGCTGTATTGACATCAACACCACAGTCAAACTCAGCCCAGACTGGATTGAGTGTCGGGTGTCGCTGCTCTCACGGCTCTTTCAGTGGGATTTCGGAGATCGTCCAGTGCTGTGGAACCAACCACGAACGCTCTGAGCTGCTGGAGCTTCACCATCAATGAAAATCACACAGCACAGTTATGACGGATTCACTCTTATTGACGTGGAGAACGCAGAACGCTTCCTGCTCAGGGGCCTCATCTCCTCGCATCTCCTTTCAGTTGGATGGTGATTGGTTCCTGGGCGCCTGGCAGTTGTAAAAATAAGGCACTTTTGAATCGGTTGGATCTTTTTGAATCAGCCTGCATTGAAATGTTTTAAACGTATGACGTCTGCGGTCAAAACCCAGACTTGTTTGAGGGGTATAAAGAGGCTTTATTCCCTTTCTGGCTGAAATGTTGACGATGCAGTCAGGATAAAACCTTGTATCTCCTTTTTTTTTTTTTTGTTATTTTTAAATTTTTTGTCCTAGTTTGGAAAAAGTCCTTTATGTTGCATCAAAAAATTTCATGATGAACGGACCAACAGAAGTTCTCCAAAATTACTCGGAAAAACATTTCTCCATTTACTTTCATTAAAAGTTAAGAGCGTGTTTCTTTGTCCTGTAAAGTGGCCTTGTTGCAGATACGAGGTCGGCTTGTTTGCCAGGCTTTCTGATTTTCCGTTGCATCTTAAATGGTGTTGCAGTTCCGTTAAGGTGCCTTGAATTTGGACGTGTTTCAAACAAGAAACTCCTCTCAAGCAAATACAAAGCTAACGCCAGCTTACGCCAATAAACGCGCTAATGTGACTCGGTAAATGTGTTTTTAATCAGGAAATACCTTAAAGTTTCTCTCGCGACGTTTAACGAGCAGCTAACCGACAGCTCAGGAGATCTAAAACCACACATCTCTATACCTGCTGCACTGAGGAGAACACTTCTAATGGCACGTTTGCTTCTTTTTGCGTACTATTTAATGTGCTAGTACACAGTTTGAGACGTGGAAATTAAACACAACGGGAAATCTCAGCTGTTCGGATTTCTGGTTTCATTGAGCAAAATCGCTGCGTTGCTGTAGCAACAAATCAAATGAAATGTCGCGTGTGAACTGGTTAATCAAATTTATTTGTGGTGCATTTTACAACGGATGTTGTCACAAAGCAGCTTCACAGAATTTCAGTAAACACGAAGATTTAACAAGAATGCCCCCCCGGTGGGCAAGCCAGGGGCAACAGTGGCAAGGAGAACCTCCCTCAGAGCTGAGGAAGAAACCTTGGGAGGAACCAAGGATCACCGGGGGGGGGACCCGTCCTCCTCTGGTCAGACTACCTACAAGTTATTATACTACTAATATTAATAGCAGTAATATTAGTAGTAGGAATAGCTGGGAGGCTATGAGAACATCAGTGTAGGGTGGGCAGTTGGTCCAAGGCAGGTGGCGGTAGCTGGGGTGTGGGTAGTGAACATTCCCAGAGTGTGGCTAACGACTCCGGCAGATCTGACTATGACAGCTTAACTAAAAGGAGAGAACCAGAAGGACACACAGACACGGCAGCACTCTGAAACAGTCTGGCATCCCTCCGCTCCACCGTCCACAAGCCTGAGTGACCGCGGGCGAGCGGCGGCACGACAGCACCAGCGGCTCAGTTTACTGTTATTATGCTTCAGATATCGGCTGTAAAGCGTTTTACGTACTTTGCCGGATTGTTTATGGCTTTTTCTCGTAAACCTCCACTGCACTCTGAGTGAGCTTGAAGTTGCCTGCCAATATGCCGGCAGCGCAGTTCCATGACGTCAGCACAATCCTGGATGAACGCACACGTCACTGTGTTCGGAAGAAAACCTTGTCTCCAAAATGACAAATTTACAGGAGAAAGGAAAAAACCTCCTTTACTTTTAATGGAAGTCAGTGGAACCAGATTTTTCTAGTTTCTTTTAGTCCATTCTTAATAAAATGTTCACACGATGTAAAGAACGACAAAAATGGAGATATGAGGTTTCCTTCCCACAGCAGCGATCTGCATGCGTGTTATATTGATATATAAATATCACTTACATTCATCCCAGTTTAACCTGCTTATCGTCCCAGCCCTAAAAGGGAAAATGATGTAAATTGACTGTGGGCCAAATTATTGCTTTTACATTTGTTTAACGTTGTTTGTTTAGGGGTGATGAAAGACCGGCTCTGTTCTGGTTGCAGCTGTGGTAGTTTACACCATGCATGATTTGAAAAGGCTCTCGTGAATCGTTGCGCGTTCTGTAGGTGCTTCGTAAGTATGTGGACATGTAAAAACATAACACTCATTTAAAGGAAAGGCGTAGGTTCTTTAGACTGTTCAACTGAAAACGGTAAAGTTTCGACACGGCTCAGTAAAGACGTTTTGGATTTCCTGCTGCCTGAAACTTCGTACACTTTTAGACCGAGCGCTTTGTGCTCTGAACACGCAGGCTTTGTTTTCGCTTTCTCTGGAGACCTTATTAGCAAAACTCTCACACCATGTTTTACACACGTATTCTGCAAATTTCAAAAGCAGATTTTCCCCCATCTTCCTTGGCTAGCTTTCGCTAATGCCTCTTTGAGAATGAGCTGCGGTTGGCCATTGATCTAGTAAACATGCTTCCGTTGGGCAGGCACGAGCACGGAGAATTACATCACCTAGGGTGGAAACGCGGAACATAAACATCTCGTGAAAACGGTAAACAACGGAGAAGAAAGAAAATCGGTCGACTCTGTCTGGGCTGGGTTCAGTCTCAGCCTGAGGCACAGCTCACGTTTTACTTTGAGGGAAAACAAATGATAAAGCATACTTTTTTTTTTTGCGTCAAAAAAGCTTCGGCTCTGTTCGAATCCGTGTTCTGTCCGCAATCACAGTCCATAGACTTCACATCCCAGGAAGGTTTTGACTAAAGATGTCCCGATCCAGGTTCTTCGCCCTTAAATCTGGTCTTTAATGTTAAATATCACCCGATACCACGTCTGATCTCCAGCCTTATATTTCACACTCCCACTACATTTTAAAGTTAATTCAACCCGTCTAGTTTAGGTGGTGATGAAACGCTGTTTGAGGGACATGAAACGAGCGATTAAGAATCTCTGCTCTTGTTGTGTCGAGAAGAGATAAAACACCCAAGACCTTCTCCACAGCAGGTGTAATACCACTTGAAAGCCCAACATCCTGCTCGATACACAGAATGCAGCAAAACAGAAGCAGCGAGGAAGATCACTGCGGCGGGCCAACGTCATCACTAGACTGAAACAATGAAAAGATTCATGAGCAACAGCAAAAGAAAACCCATCAAAATGCAGCTAAAAACGATGGAACTCAGTGCTGCGAGTGAAGTTGACCAGTTGTTGTCTGTTGTGGAGGATGCTGGGTTTTGTGGCGCTTGCTGTGTTGTATAAAATTGATAATTTTAGTGAATTTAATTGACTTTATGTAAACTCTTTGTTCTTTTCAGTTTTGTTTGTGTTTTTTTTTTTTACTTGGCCTTTGGCCAAGGGTTTTGATTTAGGTGAATTGCTGTATGAAATGGTGATGAATGTGCCGCCTGATGCCCGAGACGCTGTTTTAGAGATGGTGTTGGTCTAAAATGTTTTTTTTTCCTTCTTCTTTTTTTCTTTTTTAAATACATGCGGCGTATTACAAGTCAAAATAGACCCCAAAGAAAAGAGAATACAGCTTGACCAATGTTTTACTGTCAACATGTCATATTAAAAACTCTGAAGACTCGTCTAGGTTCGCAGGTGGTTTCGGCTAGTAAATGAAATGTGGCTGTATTTGTGTTCTGAACCTTGTGATGCCCGGTCAGTGTTGGAGGTCTGAAGAAAAACAGTGCCATCATTTGTCCAGCTTTCACCCACAACCGCAAGGTTTGGTCTGCTCCCACCCGTGCAGCTCCATCAAGATGAATTTCCAGCCAATATCTGATGAAATCTATTCACAAATGCATTATTCTCTGCTGAAATAACACCGCCACGGTCATCAGGCTCACTTTGACTAACTTCATCAATGGCCATTTCTTCCCAGTGAACACACAGCAGGAATAAAACCACAAAGCGGTTATTTTTGGTGGTTCGCTGGGCAGCTCTGACTGTCGGACTGAAGGCTGTGCCGTCTCTGTAAGCTGAGAATTTGCCTGTTGTTTCATGTAAACTCTCTTCATGCCCGCTCCCGCCTGCAGTGGGCTGTTTTCCCACCCATTCCCACGCACAAAACCGAAAAATAAGTTCTGCATTTCAAGGTGTTGTGGTGGGTCTTATGGGAATAAACCCCAAATCATGAACACGACCCATTAAAGCATGAAACAGCAACATGTTATTATATAAAAAGGTTTTAGGCTTTGCTGAATGAAACACCGCAGCCGACGATAACAGATATATGACGGTAATTCAATGTACTCAACTTATTTACGTTTACCATGTAGCCCAAGTTATCTAGCATGTGTGGCCTGACCGGCTTGAAGGTCATACGCATAGTTTAAAGGCCCAATCCCAACTTCTTTTTACCCCTACCCCTTGTTTTCGAGTGTCATTCTTGGAACTGAGTTATGAGGGTAGTGGTTGAAGTCTTGCCCTATAAAATGTGACCATCAAAAAAAAAATAATAATAATTTTTTCCATTCAGAGCTTGGCTCTGTGGGCAGCTTGGCCCGTCTGCAGTGACCGCAGAGGAGGGTAAAGTTCAGCTCCTCACTGCTGGGCTTTAGTTACATTTAGGGCATCATACGCCTTCAAAGAGGGGGGCATTTATTATCAACCCCCCCAAAATTCCTCAGTCATATGAAGCTGTAATCAGATATTCACCAGCTTCTTGTTTGAATTTTCCCATTCCACCTTAAATCGTGCAGCAGTTACATTCTGGCACTTCAGGCGTCAGAACTGCTGGACTATTTAAGGTGGAACGGGAAAGTTACCGAGCATGCTATTAGCTTTTTTTATGCTTTTTATGAAGAAAACGACCAAAACACATTGAAGCGGCTTTAAACTAAGATAATACAGTGACCGTCATATTTTTTAACAGAAAATTTCTCAAGTTTCTTTGGTTGCTCGTTGTGCCATCTTGCCGGTTTTTCTTTTTTTTTTCTCATAACTCTGTTTTTGTAGTCTCTGAAAAACCTCCGTTTGGAGGGTCATGTGGCCCCAACACCTTCGCCCTACCCCTCTATCTCAGCAAGAATCGGGACACCCTGCCCCTGGACGTGAACCGAGGCCTAAGGGCTATGTGGTAGGGGCGAGGGGTGAAGTGGGATTGGGCAGAAGTTGGCAGCACACGGCTTTTAAGCTTCTTTGTGATGGGATTAACTGCTCAGTCTAACCTTAAGATATCGCACTTGCTCTAGCTTAAGGCTGCATTCAACAGATGCGGCATGGCATTTGAGAAGGGGTCGCTTTATTTTTCATCGCAGTGTTAAAATCAGTGTAATCCTTTAATATATTGGTCCTTCAGGTCAGATAGGCACGTTACATGACAGACGATTTGTCCATCACAATCATCTCGAGCCGCTGTCCTCGTGTCCCAGAAAGCCTTGGACCTTTTGCTCTCTGTGAGGCGAGTGTTGGTTTGTGGTTGACGAGCAGCTCTTTTGGCATCTGAATGAGCCACAGTTTGATTCAGTGTCGGAGGTCATCCAAGCGGACCGTCGTCTCCATCTCCTTTCCAGCAGCCTCCTCGAGCAGAACCTCCTCTGCTCCCGTGGTTTTGTGCGGTCAGCGGGGAGTTGGAGTGGAGAGAACCTGAGCAGGAGGAGCTCTGGCTCCCTCTGTGTCGTCAGATGAAAAGCAGTTGGTGGATAAAAAGCCGGGGTGGTCAGTTTTGTGTGTCGTGGCTCGTTTTGAAGTTCATGCGTTCGTCCAGTTTTCAGCTCCTCTTCCCTGAAAGGCCCGAGTCTGTTTATCTGACTGTGGTGGAGATTCGTCTCTTTGAGACTCTCAGCTTTTCAAAATCCCATATTTAACGCCGTTACGCTCTCATCTCCTCTGTCAGCCCGCTTTCATCTTACTCTCACTCTCTTCCTTCATTTCTCTTTTATTCTTTCTTCCTGTTCTTCCAGCCTTCTTTCCTTCCTTCCTTTTTCTTTCTTTCCCCGTTGCTTTCTTTTCATTCTTTTTATTTTTTGCACTATTTACTCTTTTACCTTTTTTTTTTTTTTGTCTGTTTTTTCTTCCTCACTTTTTTTGTTTGCTTTCTTTCTTTCTAAATTTCTTTTTCTAGCATCATTTGTTCTTTTTTTGCTCATCTCTTTTTGGCTTCTCCATCTTCTTACTTTTTCTCTTCCTTTTTTCCTTCCTTTTCTTTTTCTTTCTCAGTCTAGTATTATTTTATCTCATTTTTTTCATTCATTATCGTTCATGATCTCTCTATCTCGGTCACGCACTTACAGCCACATACATCTCTCTGTCCTCTATTTTTCTCACCATTATTTTACTCTCTCTCTCTTTCAGAGAAAAGCTGTGTGCCTTCTGTTACTGTGGAGAGAGGAGTCTGCTGGGTCAGGGTGAGCTAAAGCTTTTCGGCCCCACGCCCGGATACGTCCCGCTGCACATCCGCAACCGCCGCGGCAGCTCCGAGAAGGACGACGACTACCACGAGGACGAAGACAACGACTTTGAGGACAGCGAGAACGCACGGAGCCCTGGAACGCGCATCAGGGGCCTCAAGAAGTAAGTGCTGAAAGTTTTCGGAGCTCCAGGTCTAAGTTGATTTTTCACTGTAGATAAATCCTGTGGTAAATGAAAATGTTCCAAACCAAGCACATTTTCTCTGGTGTAGATTCGTCCCCGGACCCTCTGAATTATGCAGTCGGTTTGTAGTCGAAATGCATATAATGCTACATATGTGAACTACAGGCAAGCGAACACTGGCTGTGTTTACATGCAAAGATTTTTGCCAATTCGATTAAATACATTCTAATTACAGATTAAGACGTTTGTTTGTTTGTTTGTTTGTTTGTTTGTTTGTTTGTTTGTTTGTTTGTTTATACTCACTCTACTCAATAATGTAATGAAAAATCTCCGTTTACATGCTCACTACAAGTAATCCGATGCAAAAATAACGATGTGTGGAGTAGCGCTTGGAGTGAACGTTACCATGACAGCAAACATCACATGAAGTCCAGTCAGAGTGAGATGAGCAGCAGTGAGCAGTGCTTGTGTTTTTAACTGCTTTAAAATGTCGTCAGACTCAGGAAAACGTCCTTCACACGTCCTTATTAAAGAAGGCCGAGAGGAAGACGTCGTGCTCTGAGACGCATAAGCTGGACGTCCGTCCCACCGCCGTCTTTTAAAGCTCAGAGCATGAACTTCGTCTCCTCCGCAGACCAGTTTCTGCTCCGCCGTGTTGAACGGTATAAACTCTCACTGTGACGCGACGCACATGCAGAACGGACTTCATCTTTCCGATAGGGAATGTAATCGGATACAGGCATTTACACGTTATTATTCTTCATTTTTAACGGATTATTTACAGGATCACCAACCTCGTTCAGTTGGATAGAAACTGTATTCCGAATGGCCTCAATCGGACTAGTCTGTTCCGGTTGATCTATTAGTTGGATTATTAACGGATTATTAGGCCGCATGTAAACGTGGCAACTGCTTAAGTGCTGTAAACAATACTGTTACTACCTTAGGTGCTTTAGAGCAGGGCTGCCCGAAGTCGGCCCATGAGAACGTTTGATTGGTTTCTACAGAAAGTTACCCTAATTCCACCCCTTTTGCCCAATAAGAGGACTTGCTTTTGTTATATATTTGTTTATCTGTGCGTTTTGGCGGCAACGTGTAGTGCAGTGGTATAAAATACACTTGGTATTTTTGTATAAAAGCTCTTTGAGGCTGCCTGTGTAGTCGTGGATGCTATGGCCAAAATATGTCATGATGCTTCAACAGTTTCTTGGTACGTGAAGATTTGCTAAATTGAAACAGCACAATTCAGTAGTAGGATAGAGGAGTCAAAGACAGCAGTCCCACGATTAAATAATACTAGTTAAAAAAAGTAATAAAGTAATTAAACAGTGTTGTTTTTCCGTTTTTGACACAGTTTGAAAATACTGGCCCAGTACATTGTATGTAAACTTCATGATGAGTGGACCAAAAAAAAGTCCCGTAATTCCTTGGTAAAAAGTCTGGTTTAATTGACACGCATTAACAGTGAAGTGTGTTTCTCCTTCTCCTGTAACGCTACCGTTCTGGAGATACGAGGGTTTGTACCGACAGCAGCTCTTATTACAGTGATTTGTTGTACGTCCTGCGTGGCTCTGACTGCAGTCGATCAGGAATAATTACGCTGTCTTCATGATGAAACATGCAGTTGTTCAGTCGTCTTTAAGTGCTGACAGTGTGGTGCCGGTTATCACAGCGACCACAGGTATGGTCCTGTTGCTCAGCCGTACCTTCCTGCTGTCTTTATCGGTGTGTTGTTTGGTCCTTTCGGCTCTTGGCCCACCAAAGTCACAACACTTGGCACTTTGAAAGGAAGAAGAAAAGCATTTCACACCAAACCGTGCTGAATGACTGTTTCAATGATTCCTGATGTAGCTAATACAGAACTTTAAAAAGGTGGTGGAGTTGCCCTTTTCAGGCTCAGAGAGATGCTGGACGGTGTCTAAAGCCAGCACTTTTTGAAGGACTTGGTGAGAAGGTTTTTAAGGGTGGTAGAGAGAGGGAGTTCTTCCAGCAGCCAAATTGCTGCATCATTAGCCAGCCTTCCATTGTGCTGTGCATGCGTGTCTGCGAGTGTGCGTGTGTGTGTCTCTGCGTGTGTCTCTGCGTGTGTCTCTGCGTGTGTGTCTGCGTGCGTGTGTCTGCGTGCGTGTCTGCGCGCGTCTCTGCGCGCGTGTGTGTGCGCGTGCGTGCGTGTGTCTCTGCGTGCGAGTGTTTCTGTGCGTGCGCGTGTTTCTGCGTGCGCGGACAGAGGGAGAGCGGGACAGAGGGAGACTGGGAGAGCGGGACAGAGGGAGACTGGGACAGAGGGAGAGCGGGACAGAGGGAGACTGGGAGAGCGGGACAGAGGGAGACTGGGACAGAGGGAGAGGGGGACAGAGGGAGAGCGGGAGACTGGGACAGAGGGAGACTGGGACAGAGGGAGAGCGGGAGACTGGGACAGAGAGAGAGGGAGACTGGGACAGAGGGAGAGAGGGAGACTGGGACAGGGAGACTGGGACAGAGGGAGAGCGGGAGACTGGGACAGAGGGAGACTGGGACAGAGGGAGAGCGGGAGACTGGGACAGAGGGAGAGAGGGAGACTGGGACAGAGGGAGAGAGGGAGACTGGGACAGAGGGAGAGCGGGAGAGAGGGGATGAACAGATGTAGGTGAGTAGGAAGTGGCCCGTGTTGTTGCGGCGCGGCTCTCGGAGTCCTGTATTTAAAGCGCGCTGACCCCGATGACCCCCCACAGTGCAGGAACAATGCGCAGTGCTGTGCTGGGAGCCGTCCGATTAGAAGCTGCCAGTGTAATTACTCTCCGTGATCAAGCGCTGGCATTGTGGACCGCCTGGGTGCTGCGCGGACCCTCGCTGGGTGGTTCAGAGCCAGGCCGGGATTTTTCAGCCAGGTCTGATCCTGAGCTGCTTCCTCCTTTGTATGCACCCCATTTTCCCACTGGCATTAATTTCATTATTTAGGACTTGAATAGAGGAGAACTTTCTCTGCGTTCACTCTCACTCTGATTCCCTCTCTCTCTCTCTCTCTCTCTCTCTCTCTCTCTCTCTCTCTCTCTCTCTCTCTCTCTCTCTTATTCTCTCTCTCTCTCTCTCTTATTCTCTCTCTCTCTCTCTCTTATTCTCTCTCTCTCTCTCTCTCTCTCATTCTCTCTCTCTCTCTCTCTCTCTCTCATTCCCCCTCTCTCTCTCTCTCTCTCATTCCCCCTCTCTCTCTCTCTCTCTCATTCCCCCTCTCTCTCTCTCTCTCATTCCCTCTCTCTCTCTCATTCCCTCTCCCTCTCTCTCTCTCACTCCCTCACTCACTTGCTCGCTTGCGCTCTTTCTTTCTCCCTCACTCTCCCTTCCTCTCCCTCCATCCCTCACTCTCACACCCTCAATAACTCTCTCTCACTCCCTCTCTCACTCTTCTCTAAATCCCTCTCTCACTCACTCTTGCTCTCTTTCTCCCTCCTTCTCCCTCCCTCCTTTACTGTCACTGCTTCTCTCACTCCCTCTCACTCTCACTCCCTTCCTCTCATTCTCACTCCCTCACTCTCACTCCCTCGCTCTATTTCTCGCTTTCTCCCTTCCTCTCATTCTCACTTCCTCTCACCCTCTCTCCCTCTCACCCTCTCTCACTCTCTCTCCCTCCCTCCCTCCCTCCCTCTCACCCTCTCACTCTCTCTAAATCCCTCTCTCATTCTCTCAATCTCACTCTCTCACTCACTTGCTCTTTCTTTCTTTCTTTCTTCCTGCCTCTCTCTCTCTCTCTCTCTCTCTCTCTCTCTCTCTCTCTCTCTCTCTCTCTCTCTCTCTCTCTCTCTCTTTCTCCCTCCCTCTCCCTCCATCTCTCTCTCCCTCCCTCTCCATTTCTCCCTCTCTCCCTCTCCCTCCATCTCTCTCTCTCATTCCCTCCCTCTTCCTCTCCCTGCATCTCTCTCTCTCTCTCTCTCTCTCTCTCTCTCTCTCTCTCTCTCTCTCTCTCTCTCTCTCTCTCCCTCTCCCTCTCTCTCCCCCTCTCTCCCCCTCCCTCTCTCTCTCTCCCTCCTTCTCGAGTCAGATTGTCACTTTGAGTGAATCGTGCACAATCGCACTTAATGCAGTGCTTAGAGTTGAGATGTTTGGTTTTGTTGGGTTTAAAAACTTTCTAGAGGTTTGGAGTTTGAAGTTCCTCTGAGGCCTTTACTTTCCTCCAGTTTGCTCTGCAGGGCTCTGGTGGTTTGACTGGCCTGGAAAGGAATAACGCACTGCAAGTGTTCGATCAGGCACAATTAGTGTTCTCCTCTATTGTTTGGTGTTGACACAGAGCGAGAGGGAGAGATGGAGCACTCTGACCTAAATAAGCAAGCGAATGCTAATGAACCCAGTGCTACAATTCAATTTGGGTCAATTAATTTGGAGCCAAAATGGCCTGATGATTAGTCACTTGATGAAGGGGTGGAGGGAGAGAGGACAGAAGATGTGAGGAAGTTGTCCACTTTTCATGGCCTCTCTCTCTCTCTCTCTCTCTCTCTCTCTCTCTCTCTCTCTCTCTCTCTCTCTGTCTCTCTCTCTCTCTCTGTCTCTCTCTCTCTCTCTCTCTCTCTCTCTCTCTCTCTCTCTGTCTCTGTCTCTCTCTCTCTCTCTCTCTCTCTCTCTCTCTGTCTCTGTGTCTCTCTCTCTCTCTCTCTCTCTCTCTCTCTCTCTCTCTCTCTCTCTCTCTCTCTCTGTCTCTCCCCCCCTGCTGCCCATCCTGCCATTCACTTCTGCTCCACGTGACATGGTGTTGACAAAGGTTCCTGTCAAAAGACACCCCTGGGTTCATTGGCCGCTTGCCTAATTTGTTCAGGTCTGTGGAACCAATCAGACGCCTCCCTGAGGACTGGTGATGTAATGCTTGCCTCGAGCTGTTCCTGGCTGTCCGCCACGCGGCAGGGCACTATCGCGTTGGAGCTTTCTGATTGGCTGGTGAAAGCTGGAGTGTCGCCAGTTATAGACAGAGTGCGGAAGAAAAACAATAACAAACGAGCGATCGCGAGAGAGGGCGCACAAATTTAGAAATTTCCCCCTCATCACCCCAAGTGCAGTCAGTCAGCGAGGTTCTGTCTGAAGTTTGGTTTTTACAACATAACTTTATTTCAATACTGTAACAGTTATTACATCATCGCTTAATCACATTCATCTGAGATCAGTTACTTCAGCAGTAATTTTCCACAATTATTGCATTTCATAATAATATTAAGCCACAGCAACCAACATGTGACAACCAACTGGCTATGCTGGGCAGTAAAAGTAAAGCAGTAAAAGTATTTATTGAGAAATCGTTCTTACTTCAGAAGAATGATGTGGGATTGTAGCACAGAGTTGTTGACTCTTCTTTGCAGTGGTGGTGATGGGAACCAGGCGTCCAGGTGTCTACCGTGCAAATAAAGCCATTGTGTTGTCTACCCAAAATCACCAGTCAACCTGCGCGTGTCTCCTTTTTAAATTTATTTTATTTCTTTTTAAAATCTGCTGTAAAACAGTGTCTCAGACGTCAGGCCGTGTGTCTGTAACCTGTAGTAACTTTCTGTGAAAGAGCAGTTAGAAGTAGACGTCTGGTTCCTATCACCACCACTGTGAACAGTTCTGAGTCTGCATGTTTCTCCAGAACAGAGCGTTTCACACCGAACCTCCCTGAATGATTTTGCTGACGTTTTATCCTTTCAGACCCACAGCGCTGAGTGGTCTTCTCACAGTGGAAGGATGGACAGAAACACCTGTGGATGTTTTCAGATCTGAAGCAGCTTGATCTTCTCCTCTCTCTCAAAGAGGAAAGCTTTCAGTGCTGCTTGGTGGTCTACCAGGGCTTGATCCTTATGACTATTTTTACAGTCTCTAATTCTATAATCCAGGAAAACGTCCTATCTACTGAATCAGGGATGTGGTCATTAATGCCGAGTCTTTAGCCTGAGCGGTGTGTGTGTGTGTGTGTGTGTGTGTGTGTGTGTGTGTGTGTGTGTTGATGTTAATTAAAGCTCTGTCAAGGTGATATAATTGAAACTAGCTTTGACAGGCCGCGAGTAATCACAGCCTTAATGAATTGCTGCTTTGTGTGATGAGAGGCATCTGTCCCAGCCAAAGAGAAGAGCCTTGTAGTCTTCAGCAGTCAGACCGAGCCAAGTCCTCGCACGACAGTCGATCAGGAGTGATAGAGGGGGTTAGCCATGGAGGAAAATCTTAACCCAGGTGTGACCCTCGCTCGGACCTTTACTGACCGCCTTTTGATTACTAAAAAGAGAAAAAAGGGTCTTATTAAAGGGACACTCTGGTCAAAATGAGTGTAATTGTCACTACATCTGCTGTAAACATGCTTGCTTACAGTGGCACCAGAGTAGTCTCTCGAGTAGGAGTGTTAAACTATCCCAACCCTGTTGTTTATTCAAAATGCACTAAAACTACAATGGCAATAAATAGGCATATAAATACTTGACGTTTAAAATGATAAAAACTAAAACAAATGTATATGATAGACTACATTAGCTGCATGACCAGCCCCTCCCTGATGACGATGGTCAAAACTCGAACTGTAACTTGAGCCCTTAGAGCTTTGAGTACAGCTCTACTTGACCTGCCGTCCATCAAGGCGCATGGAAGACAAACATCAAGACTGTTCTCTTTACTGGCACCCAGGTGGTGGCACGAACTCCCACTGGCTGTCCGAGCAGCAGAGTCTCTCGTGGCCTTCAAATGCAGACTGAAGACACGTCTCTTTACACAGCACTTAAATGAGCTCTGAATTAGGTATTGATTGTAATGTATTGCACTGCACTTATTGGAATGTATTGGACATGGACTTTTGATTCTGGCAGGATCTGAGCTCAGGACCGGCTTTCTCTCTCTAACCTATTGATAACTAGCAACGATACTTTCTCCAGATAGACAAAGCACGTCTTGTAAATCGCTCTGGATCCGTGATGGACAGTAACTGAGTAACTGAGTAAATGTAATGAGTTTCTGTACTTTAGTATTTTTGGTGTATCTGTACTGAAGTTTTTCCGTTCTGGGTGACTTTCTCCTTTCACTCCACTACATTTCAGAGTCTAATATCCGACTTTTTCCTCCTACATTTTGAGAAATCTGTCGTTCCTTTTGGTTTCTGTGTGTATAAAAACGTAACATGTCAAAACGAAAGAAGCGCAAAGCCAGAGCACCAATCAGGGCCCAGCGGTCACTTTGTTTAGAGCTGGTTTTGACCTGTTGGTCATACCGACCCAGTGCAGCACGCGGTTCAACGTCAGCGCAGCAGCGTAAAACTTTGGGAGAGTCTGTTCAACATAAATGATGAACTAACCTAACTTTGTGTAAATAGAGCTCAATATAGAAATATGTCCACATATGCAGTCGAGACTGACGCGGCTTTTTTCTGAATTTCTACAAACACCATTTCATTTTATAGTAAATGAGTTTGGGCTGGTTTATGTTTATGAACAGACGCCTACAGATCAACATAGTAAAGGAGCTCATCTGTGATCCTGAGTTTAAAGCCAGTTTTTATTCAACTTAAACTTGGAACTAAGTTGTAAATAAATCTGAAACTGAAACTTTGCTTGTGTGTAAAAAGTGATTTCAGAGCCACTCGGTTCTCCCTGATGGAAACTGTTTACCTTCAGTGTTTTGTGCTTCTGATCATTTTAATAGACGTCAGCGTCACTAATTAATGACGTTCTATTAAAAGACTGGTTTACCAAGAGAGACGCTGGAGGACTTTCACCTGAAATGAGTTCATGAAGCCAGTCTGGTTATAAAAATGATAACAGGACATCAGAGCCAGAATTACTCTTTTAGTACTTTTACTTTATACTTAAGTACATTTGAAGGTAAATACTTTAGTACTTTTACTCAAGTGGAGGTCTAAAGGGAGGAACGTCTACTTTTACTGGAGTGATATTTTACCTTGGGTGTCTCTGCTTTAACTCCAGTACATGATTGTTGTACTTCGTCCACCACTTCTCTGGATGAAACCATCTGCTATGTGCTGTAAATGTAGAAGGAGGCTTTTCCAGTTTAAAGACTACGAAAACCAACTTTTAATGATGTGTGAAGTTGTAGGGAACTTTTGAGACACTACAACTGCTTTGGGTTGGGCTTTTCAGGAAGGACTGTGTGAAATGCTTTATTTATATATTTATTTAGTACCGTTGTTTATTTTTATATTCGTGTAAGTGCTGCTGACGTTACGGCTACGAGGCTGAATGTAACTCTTATATCATTACTCGTCAGATGAGAGCAGCAAGGTGCTTTTCCTGGCTGTCTGGATACTTTACCTCTTGGAGTCTTTTCTCTGGGTAACAGTGCAATAAAATGTCTGTGGTCTGTTTCATGTGTACTGAAAATAGACTCGCAGCTTTCTTGATCTGTTTTGTTGAATTTGCCGGCTTTCAAATCTCTTCAGTTGTCTTCTGGTTTAAAGGGATTTCACCAGATGTGAGTAGCAGTGAATACTGTGACTGTCAGCTAATTTATCTCTGGGTGGTTGCTGTCAGGAGCCTAGCTGAAGACATAAGCATCAAGTGAAGGCTACAGTACTGCTCGCCTCCAGCAAAGTACTGACGACATACCGTTATATTTCACTTGTTCAGCGAGACATTTTGTCTAATCGAGCTATGAAAGTGCTCTCCGAATGCTTTTTTGCACTTGATGTGTAAAGTCGACCTTTCAAACATTTTATATACCCACTGAGCTTTTTATGTACTGCTTCTACACACCTGTCCAGGAGGAACGTCGCTAACTGTGTGTCCAGCTTCGTCCCTTTTCACGTGTTCTTTATTTGGATGGTCCACTGTAGATTCTTTGTTAATTTTCATTCTGTTTTTAAGTAACATTCAACCGTATGCTCATTAAATGCCACTGAACTTGAAGTTCAGTGTGAAAAAGTTTCTTAAGTTTATCCCTAAACCCTAAACCTAACCCTCACCTTGGCCTCATGGCAAAACGCGTAATATTATTGATAGAAACTGAGGATCTGTTAGTGGTTTAAGTAGCTGTAGAGCATCTTTAGGGGAACCATCCAAATAAAGTGTGACTGGTTCTTGTTCTAGCATGTTTTTTGTTGTCGAGTTTCTGGGTAACACTTTATTTCCTTTGTAGATGATTAATAAAGGCATAAGCAGTAAAACATCCATCCTCACCCTGACCTAATCCTACCCCTAACCTTAACTTCAACCCAAACCCTAATCCTAACCGTAACCTGAATCCAAAGCCTAATCCTCACCCGCACCCTGGCCCTAATTCTAGCCCTAACCTTATCCTCAACCCTAATTCTAATCCTAACCTTAACCTGAATCCAAAATCTAATCCTCACCCACACCCTGGCCCTAATCCTAACCTTAACTTCAACCCGAAACCTAATCCTAACCTTAACCTGAATCCAATGCCTAATCCTAACCTGCACCCTGGCCCTAATCCTAACCTTGACCTCGATGGAAAATCTAATCCTCACCCACACCCTGGCCCTAATCCTAACCTTAACCTGAATCCAAAGCCTAATCCCAAACCGGAACCCGGCCCTAATCCTGACTCTAACCTTAACTTCAACCCAAAACCTAATCCTGACCTTAACCTGAATCCAAAATCTACCCACACCCTGGCCCTAATCCTAACCCTAACATTAACCTCAACTCAGAACCTAATCCTAATCCTGGTGCTAACCAGAGTCCGCTGTATTTCCACAGATTGGCGGTCAGTGTAATCACAGATGGGCCCTTCACTCCACCCTGCAAGTGTCCCACATGGGATTGTAGGCTTATACTACACTAATGCTGATTCTAGTCTTAAAACCATTATTATTATTATTATTATTATTATTATTATTATTATTATTATTATTATTATTATTATTATTATTATTGTGTCCTACACATTTTTCAGGCTGTCTATACTTGTAAGAGAAGAAACAACAAATGGCCTAATGCGTCTGTAGTGTGTGTTTTAGGGCTGAACGATCTGGGGAAAACGTCTAGTTGCGATTTTTCTGAGTAATATTGCAACTGCAGTTTAAATTCAGGCTTTTATTCATTTGTTTTTGGCCATGAAGACCAATTATCTACCTTTTCTGGCATTAAGCTTGACCGCTGAGTGCAGTGTGCCGAACTGCCAGTATCTTGTGGTTGTGATGTCACAACACATGGAGGTTTGGTTGCCTCTGATTGGTCCAAGTCATCTACAGAGAGTTGACAGTAAATGAAATGACTAAATTAGGTTAAAACGTCAGACGCTGTTCTTGATCACGTTGGCTAAACCCAGCCCAGTGTCTGAGCCCATAACTGTGCCGAAATTGTTCTAGAACTACAGGAAGGCCTTTAACTTCTTTTTCAGACCGTCGCACTTGCTGCTGAGTGCAGCGTCTTGCGCCGAGGACTGGGATGTCCTCAGCAAACGAACATCTAGCCTTTGTAACTCGGTCACACGCCCAACATGCCCAGTCGGCTGCCGTTTCCGGACTGCAGTCCTGCACAGTTCAAGAGCAGATTTGTATTTTCCGTCCATTAAAGCCTCAGATTGAACTCAGAAGACCTTAATAATTATTAGCTGATGAGCTGAATCTCTGGGCTGCGATGGGCTAAGCTGTCAGTGTGGCTTGATTTAGGTTCCGACACGCGCTGTAACAGCTGGTGGGGCTGACGTTGATTGGGACCATCAGTCAAATCGTATCGTACATATTATATCAATTACTTTCCCTACACTGTCGTCGAGATGAACTTTCCCTTAAGTGTCATCCTATAACCTTTTGTTGGAGCTGATAAATGGTGTTGAAGATGAGATTCGAAGCCAGGGAGAGAAGTTGTGTGATGTATTACAGACATGTTGTGTTCATAACCTGCGGAAGGTTATTTAGACTGTAATTAAATCACTCCAGAGCCCACAGCAAACGCCGAAGCAGTGCCGAGATGCTCCGTGCCGAGATGCTCCGTGCCAGTGATGTATGGCACACAGCTGAGCGGAATTAGAGCGGACTCCGAGGAAAAATGGATGTGAGATTGCACATTATGTTTTGGCCCAGCCTGGCTGGCCGCTCTCCTCCCGCAATCCACCAGAGTTCATTTGTAATGCTCTGCTTTTTCGTGGCACAGAAAGCAAAGGTACAGAGAAGTCGTCTGAGCCTAGGAGGGTCTCAGAACGGCGCAATATAGACAGTATATTAGTGGTGGGGGTTTTTTCCTGCAAATTTCAACATCATTTTGTTGTGCAAATGACAGTTTATCCCCAAAATGGTAACTTTACATGAAAATAAAACTCTTTTAATGTGCGTTAATGTAAAATGATGTTATCCGCATGCAGTGAAACACCACATACACACTAGTGAAGAGACACACTAGGGGGCAGTGAGCACACTTGCCCGGAGCGGTGGGCAGCCCTATCCACGGCACCTGGGGAGCAGTTGGGGGTTAGGTGTCTTGCTCAAGGACACCTCAGTCACGTACTGTCTGCTCAGGGGATCGAACCGGCGACCTTCCAGTCACAAGGCTGGTTCCCTGACCTCCAGCCCATGACTGCCCTGTAAATGTAAAAATGTAAAAACGAAAGAAATGATGGGTTCTGTTTTGGCAGCTATGATTTACTAAAACCACAACAGTGGATTAGTAAAGTGAGAATTTGGCAAAATTTTGATCAAAATGGTTTATTTCGTACGCCTTGATTTACCAGAGCACCCACAGAAGCCCTCAGCTGTGGTCAGGATGCTTTCAGCATGCAGTGAACTACACTGTGATTGGTTAATGAGCTCAGTTTCCATATTGCAGCCTTCTATGATGTCAGTATCTTACAGGCCAATGTTGCGAATGTAAAGATTAAGAAATGTTACATCATAGTGATGCATGATAATGCTAATCATGTCAGTGTCCACAGATCTTCGATTTAACCAGGAGCTCTGTTTGGTTCAGCTGTAGCTGAAAAGTTGAGCAGTGTGGATCCCCAGTATTTTAGTTGCCCCCAAAAAGCCAGTCAGATAGTGAGATGCCCAGTGTAGTGTAGTGTAGTGTAGTGAACCCATGACTTGGGTGCAGCAGGTGTGTCAGGTTGTGGTTCAAGCTCCAGTCCCCAGGAAGGTAGATCTTGGTCTGGATTGGCGATCACTGGCTTTGTCAGTGCTGGGCTGCTGGGCTGAAATGTGTGTTTTCATTCATTTTCCTGTAGTACTGAAGCGCCGAAGTGGAAATCTGTCTGAAAGTCTCGACACACTTGGCTAAAAAAGCTGACGGATTCAGATTTGCAGCACGTGCCATAAAATTTTACATCCTTGACAGCTGAGAACAGTTGATCATCCAAAATCATCCATGGCCTCCAGGTTTTTAGTTATATAGTCTGTGCATTAATTGATTAATCTGATTAGTGTTTATTTGTAGTTGTTTTTTTCCTGTCAAAATTTTGTGTTACTTTCAAAAAGGCATTTATTTGAGTGAATAGAGTTTCAGATGGTGATGTACTGCATTTCAGTGCTTCACTGTTTGTAACCCTATACAAATAATAACTAGGTTTCTCTGCTGTGCCAGTCTAGGTTGGTGATGTCCTGCTTTCTCTGTGTTCTAAGTGGTGGTTCTGGCAGATATATTTGTGTGAAATATCAGATTTTGCTCGGTCTCTCTTTAATATACATTACAGCCCTAATGTGCCGCCCCCCCTCCTCTGATATAGACCTTAATGGGCAGGAAGTAGAGTGCCGAGCCATTTATTTAGACGTATGCAGATGTGCTGGCCCAGAGGAGTTTAGTATACAGTAGTCTTTCATCCTGAACCCTTCTGCAGGGCGGCTCTGGCTGGCCCTCTTCAGACCGGGGGTCTTTTTAAATGTTAATTTCTGTTTTCCGCTCCTCTTGGTCTCTGTAGCATTGCTCTCTCTATCTAGCTCTCCCTCCCCCTCCCTCCCTCTCTCCTCTCTCTTTACCTCCGTATCCGGCGTGCTCATCCCCCATCTGAACAGCCTGTCCTTGTGTGAGGGCCAAAAGAGACGGCCCCTCAGTCCACTGTTTCAACCCCCCCCCCACCTCTTCAGATGTTGTCATGAGGGCATCACTGATTTGATTAGTTATTAGGTAATATTTCGATGGTTAACCAAGTCATCAGAGTAAGAGAGAGAGCCAGGCTGCGACTCGATCAATAGCAAAGCATGCATTTATTAGAAAAACGCACAAGTGTGTGCACAAGTGTGTGCACAAGTGTGTGCGCCCCCCCGTCACTGTTTATTTGCTATATTAAACATACTGGAAAATGAAAAAAATGAAAAATATGGCTTCTGCTAAATTTATGGCACTTTTTTTAATGTTGTAAATTTCATATTTTTAAAACGCCAGTTTTAAGTGTTTTTGTTTGTGGAAAATGAGTTTATTTACACTTGATGGGTGATGTGTTTAAACTTGTGGGTAATGGGGGGAAAAAGAATATAAATACAAATTGATTTGTTGGTACCACTTTCTATGAAGGCAAGTTGGTAAGCATCTATAAACGCATCGTAACATGTTATAAGGCATTCATAAGGCATCAAAAACCATGGCTATAAATATTTATGAAAAATGCATTACATTATAGCTGTGCTTATTATGCATTATGAGTTATTAATATAAGTAGTGTTCATAACAGATTATAAGAGCTCATAAGCTGTATTTGTCTGCTCTAAGTAAAGTGAAGCGTGCTGGACTAAAGCCTCCTCCAGGGTTCAGACTGAGGCTTCAGGTTGAAGAATTTACTGAAACACTAAAACACAATGAAGCTCATTCCAGGCTTCAGATGTCAGAGTTTAGACTAGTGATGTCATCAGCAGTGTTTTTGTACTTGGTTTGCTGTGATGTAATGTAGTGTTTAAAGTGAGACGCTGGTTAAGAAAAGCTCACCGTAGCAGTGATTCTAGGCTGGATGGCCTGTTTAGAGCATCTGAATGTTCAGCACTGAAGCCCTGAAGAGCCCTAACAGCAACAACGGTGAGAAATACACTGCTGGAAATCCCAGGGTGTAAATAAACTCCATATTATATAGACAGTATAACATGTTATTAACACTGCTTATAATGGATTATAGTAAGAATTCATAATGTGTAGTAAACATGTCTATAAAGTGTAATGCAGTCTAATTCATTTTATATAAATATTTATAACCATGTTTATAATACCTTATGAAATACATTATAACATGTAATAAATGTGTTTATAGATGCTTACAAACATGACATGCATAGAAATGCACGTTATTGTATCACATTATATTTCGCGTCGCATGTTAGTCGCTGATGCCGTCGTATCGACTGGTGTCAGGCGTGGTGGTGTATCGCGTCGTGTCTTGACTACCACATTCGCTCGGAGCCTACGACGTTAGATTGGGACACGTTTGTTTTGTTATTGTTTAAATTCTCTGCTGAACTGAAAATGGGAACGTTACTGTACTAACATGAGCCGGGTTTCCAGGCATTGAATCGAGACCCCAAAAGGATCGAATTCAGAACACCACATGTTCGTGTTTATTTCATAAGGCTTTCCATTTGATGTTTTTCTAGGTTTGTTTTGAGCCTCTGACCATGACCTGCCTACATGGTTATTGATAAATCTTATTATTTTTCAAGTTTGGCCTTTTTTAAGATTAAAAACTCCAATTGCTTGATTTAATGTGGACTTAATAACTTGATCACAGGCATGGTCGAGAGTGACTGTTGTTTCTTTGCATCATAAGTTATTTGTCACACAGATGCAGCTTTGAATGAAACTCTGTGAGAGGAGACAGCAGGAGGCGCAGTGGTTCGATGCAGTGCTAAATAATTGACTGATCTCGATTGTCTGTGTTGATTTGACAGGACTGTTTAAGTTACTTCTGATAAGTTGCAGCCGTGAAAGATTGAGCAGCAGAACTGTTGCTGTGTTTTTAAGTGACCTTGAGTAAAACCCTTTCTTTCTCCTTGTTCCACAGGATCAGCTCTCCAGACAGCGGCCTGCACTCGTCCTCGGCCCCAGGCAGCACAGACCCTTTCGGGGAGGAGCCCAGCCACAAGCTCTGGGACGAACTGGGGCAGATCGGCCTCCCTGATGACATTAATGTCCAGTCTTTATTCGACCCCACTGGTGAGAGTTGGTTGTGGATGTTGTCATCACAGGTGTTTTAAAGACAAACTCCGAAATAAAGAACCTTTTTACACACACACACACACACACACACACACACACACACACACACACACACACACACATTTTCTAAACCGCTTACCCTTCTGGGACGCGGGGCGGTGCCGAAGCCTATTCCAGCAGTCAGTGGACGGAAGACAGGAGAAGTCCTGGACAGGCTTGGGTTGAGGCGAATAAATGTAAATTAAAGAAAGCAATGACTGCATTTATTGAGACAGTGGAATAGTAATAGTGAGATAGTGGAAAACTATCTAAAATTCTGCTTAAACACGTTTAGAAGACAACACAAATAATGTATCGCTGTTGGAACAAAATCTCGTATCTCCAGAATGGTAAGTTTGCACGAGAAGGAAAAACCTACATTACTTTTAATGCAAGTCAGTGGACCCAGAATTTTGTCCAAGCAATTTTGGGCTGCTTTTTTTTTTTACGTTCATCTTTAAACTTGCACACAATGGCCACAGCCAATTTCAGATTATATCAGAAACTGAAAGACAAAGATTGAGACACGAGGTTTCCTCCTGCCAGCAGCGATGCGTTTATTCGTTAGGTGTGTGTGTAAATCTGACGCTTTGTGTTTCTGCTCATGTTTTCTCTCATGAGAGCAAATACAGCTTTGTTTAACTCTGTGTAATGTAAGTAAAGATAATTAACCAGCTAACGTGGCCACTTTAGGATTGGACAAATCGTGCACTTATTTACATTTGTTAATCGTTTGTCATTCGTACAGTAGAGATGCATTATGGAGTGTAGGCTACGGTGCATGAGGGATTGCATGTTCCCTTTAAAACGCATAGTGTCCCCTATGGTTAATGAGTCTTAAAGCTGTTAATATATCAGGATTGGATATGATGGATCGGAATCTTGGGCACTTAAACAGGACAGTCGTGTTGTCCACTATGCTGTACCACCTATTCAGTAAACTGTACCAACCAACAACTTGTTAAAGCGTCTATTTAAATTATAGGGGATTTAATTTAGCTGTAATCCTTCACTGCAGATTTTTCCAAATAGAGCAAGCAGCTCAGTGGCGTCTGATCATCGCTTTGTGTTTGTGTTTTTCCTCCAGGGCAGTGCTGTGCGCACCTGCGGTGTGCGGCCTGGTCGGAAGGTGTGTGGCGCGGAGAAGGAGGGCAGGCCCAACTCTATGTGGACAAAGCCATTGACTCAGGGAGCACAGAGGTAGCGTCCTTCAGCTGACATTAACGCTCCAGTAGAGTAGTTCACCTAGAAACGCTGACGCTGACACACAGAGGAGCCCAGTAATCGCGGCTATTTCACTAACTGGGGTAAAGTTTAATCAGGTTTAGTAGGGCTGCACATTATGGACAACGTACTACCATTACATTGCTGAATAATATTACATTTGTCTTTCAGTAATGTTACATGGTCAAAGGTTGGCCTGAGGCATGTTGACCAAAATAGCCTGTTGTATTATATGAACCCTTAGTCATCTAAACACCCACAAAGCAGGAACAGTGACTGTTCAGGATGCTTAATACACATAGTAAAATACACTGTGATTGGTTAGAGGGCTCATTTGCATATTGCAGGCATCTTCAATATTGGAAAAAAAGAAAAGAAAAAAATGACATCAGTGATTTAGTAAATGATGTGTTATGAAGCCCTAATATGGCTAAGTGTTTTGTGAAGGCAGCGAATACACAGAAATAAGTTGCACGGTTTTAGGAACCGAAAGTGAAATTAAGGACACACGTTCCCGAAAACAGAAAAAGAAAAAAAAAAAGATGGGCGTGGGGGCAGTTTACATAATGTTTTGAAATTATTGCAGTATGTAGGTTACAGGATGTGCCATGAAATATCCTCAAGAATAGAGAACAGTTGGTCATCCAAGGCATTGATTTCCACTGTGGGACTTTTTATTTGTTGATTTTCTTTTTTTTTTTTTTCCCTCTTTCCCTCTCAAGACTGTGGCTACAGATGCTGTCGGTGTGCTGGCAGAGATTTCCTGCTTCTGTTTTGTTGGATTCTGAGAGTTGAACATGGTGTTGCATTTTCAAGTGGTTTCAAAACACTAATGAAGTGGTGTTGTGTCTCTGCTTGATACTTGGGGTGAAAACGGATTGCAAATATCTTGCGTAACGTCACTCAGAGAAAGCATAACGGCCGACACGGTCGCTGGTGACCTGCTGCTGCTCCAGCTGTTTAAATGTGTGCACTAAATGACCGGAAAATGAAGGGAACAGTGTTCTTGTACATTGTCTTCTTTTCTTTGCAGTTGTAATTCTTTTGTTGAGGGCTTATTAAGTTGGCTTGAAAAAGCCATTTTACAGCGATTTGCGTTGTTCTGTGCTTTCTTTGTACTGTTTTCACAGGTTGCAGGTTTCGAGCTAGAACCATATATATATATAAAATTAATATAATATCTGTATGTACACCAAGACAGACACTAGCAACCACCTGGGATCAGTAACAGTGAACAGCACTTTGGCAGTCACATTGAATTTCATAGCAATGCTTTTGTCAGACCAATTTAGCTTGTTTTTGTACTTTCTCCTTCTAGTTATTTCTTTTGAAAGTATAATTTCTTTTTTGACCATTTGCATCCCCAGAGTATTTATTTAACATGTGGGTTTGTGCCTTCTGTGAGTCTGAGTGGGGAATCTGGTAAACTCCTTACACACTGAGCCAGGATGTTTCTGAGTACAGAAACCTGTTGATTTGCCTCTTATAAGCATTAGCGACATGTTCGAAGTACGGCTTCATCATGAGGATTAACGATGTCAGCGTTCCACTGACGCCACGCCACAGTAATGATTCCGGGCCACGCGCTTTCAGTTGTAGCTTTCTCTCATGTACATTGATGCTAATAGGTTACAAGACGAAGACAAACGTACCCGGCCTTGATTAAGCATTCTGAGGGAATCATGAATGGGTTTATTATTGGCAGCGAGCGGGAGCCGCGAGAGGGCGGAGGGGTTGCGCAGGTCCCCTGGTCTTTAAAATATTTTCTAATTAGGATTTGAGTAGTTCAGCAATGCCTCCGCAATCTCTCTGGTGAAGCCTCGGCTAATTAACACAATGTGATGTGGCAGACGCAGGCACAGGGGTAGCCGAGCGTGGGGAGTGTCAGGGGGGTGGTTTTGGGGGAGGCACATTAGGAGTAATTAATTGTTTTTATTTCAGCTCATTTTCCTCACCTCTGGGACCTGATTCTTGGGAAAACAGATAGCATCTTAGAGTCTGTCTGTGAGACAGAGACTGTACAGCTTGGGCTGCAACAACTATCTGACAAAATTGATGACGTCAGTTATAGAAAAAGACCTGTGTAGTTTTTATTGTTGACTTGTTGTTTGCTTAAATGTTCCCACGGTAGGTCAGTCCAACAGATAGTCATAGTGGAGAAAAAAAGCTTTTAATGATCTTTTATTGTGGATAGAAGCCACCAAGGAGATAAACACACAGTCTAACGTTGCAGTTGCCCTTAAAATGTTCACAAAAAGAACTCAAGGTAATCTAGAGTGAATGCAGAAAAGAATATTTTAGAGACTTATAACAATCAAACATGAGCCTGCCACACCGATCAGTTGTTTGTTTGTTTGTTTGTCCCATCAGGGTTTCTGGCCTTTAGAAAATGAGAGGCAAAATGTAGAGAAAACTCAACTCAGATCCAAAAATTGTCACAGAAGACATTTCTCACACTGCCACTCAGACATGACTTGCAGACCTTGTATACATACTAGCACACATTTGCGCACACATTAGCAACCACCTGGAATTCCATAGCAATGGCCAAGCAGCACCTTAGCAACTACCCGAGATAACAACCGTTATCAACCGACAGCTTAGCAAACTTACAGGGTTACCATAGCAATGGCCTAACAACACATTAACAATGACCTGAAATAACATAGCAACCTAGCAACACCTTAGCAACTACCCGAGATAACAACCGTTATCAACCGACAGCTTAGCAACTTGCAGGGTTACCATAGCAATGGCCTAACAACACATTAACAATGACCTGAAATAACATAGCAACCTAGCAGCACCTTAGCAACCACTAGGGAGACCATAGCAATTGATCAGCAACGTCTTAGCAACCACTTGGGATGCTATAGCAATGGCCTAGCAACACCTTAACAATGACCTTAGATGACAGCAGTGGCGTAGCAATGGCATAACAACTACCTGAGAACATAGCATTTGCCCAGTAACACCTTAACAACCACCAAGGGTGACATAACGGATGTGCAACAGCCTGGCATTTAGCAACAACCTGGGATGCCACAGCAACATCCTAGCAGCAACTTGGCAACCACTTGGATTTCAAAGCAGTGGCTTTGTCAAGCCAACACAGAGTTCAGTAACTTTACCTTTCCAGTTAGTCATAACTGACTGCAGTGGACTAAAATAGCCACAACAACTGTTTCACATGGCTTAAAGGGAAATCGCACCACATTTTATGCATAAGAATGAATTATGATGGCTGCCATTCAGTGTTTTTTGGCCTAAAATGTCATTTTTACCAAATGTTAATGGTGAATTGCAGGTCATTGTAAGACTTCCCATCACTGCCACTGTAAAGAGTCAGCAGACCTTCTCCACAATGAACCATTTCACACCAAACCACTTCGGATGACCTTGTTTACATCTCAGCCGTTGAGTTATGCAGCATATTTGAAAAATCTGTTTAATTCCTCTGTAGGTTCGAACTGGCCTGGGTCATCCCTCGAAAGTCAGCTGCAGCGCGAGCAGCTCTCACTGGAAGGCGTCAAAGCCCCGAAAGCTGCACTGAAACTTCAGAGCCGATTTACGGAAATGTAAAGGAAGTGATTGCCCTGCCAGGCCTCGGAGGCCGTTGCTGTCCGTTAGATGACGTTATTTCTGCGGACTGTGCTGTCTTAGCGTGGCTCTTCGCCCTCTGCCCTTGGCTCTGGGTAATCTGCTTTGTAAGGCATTGTTGGGTCTGCTGCCCAGCTGCAGCAGAAAGCGATATGGTGTCAGCAGAGGCAATTGTTTGTGGAATGAGATTATTCAGAGAATGAATCAGGGCAGTGCGTTCCTGCCAAATCTCGCCCCAGGCGAGGCTTCCCTTCTTGTGGTTGATGTCGGAGTCATCAGATTTTCCTTTTTGGGTGATGCTTATGTAATTACTGACCGAGGTTGTGTCATTTACGGTCATGGGGCCGTTTCTGCCGATGCTGCGTTGATGTGTTTCAGGGTTGTCCGGGAGGCTGTGCTGTGGTGTTCCCAGCGTCAGACGCTCCTGCCACATGTACACAGGGCTTCTGGGTTCTGTTGCACACTAAGCCGGGCACTAGGACTGTCGCAATTGTATAATCGCCTTGTCGCTGTTTAAGCTGCTTGCAGTTATTTTTCTCAATCATTTGTTTACATCAGACCCTTTCTGAATTGGGTGCATTTTTATCAGTTGGGTTGAGGCAAATACATGTAAATAAAAGAAAACATTTATTGAGACATGAAATGGATCTTAAAATAATGAAAATTCTACCTTTTGACTGACGCTATATTGACAGTGAGTGATGTTTGTTTATTTGATGTTTGTTAATGACGCCTTTAGAGGGCGGCGGTGAGTGATGTTTGTTTATCTGATGTTTGTTTATGACGCCTTTAGAGGGCGGCGGTGAGTGATGTTTGTTTATTTGATGTTTGTTAATGACGCCTTTAGAGGGCGGCGGTGAGTGATGTTTGTTTATTTGATGTTTGTTAATGACGCCTTTAGAGGGCGGCGGTGAGTGATGTTTGTTTATTTGATGTTTGTTAATGACGTCTTTAGAGGGCGGCGGTGAGTGACGTTTGTTTATTTGATGTTTGTTAATGACGCCTTTAGAGGGCGGCGGTGAGTGATGTTTGTTTATTTGATGTTTGTTAATGACGCCTTTAGAGGGCGGCGGTGAGAGACATTTGTTTATCTGATGTTTGTTAATGACGCCTTTAGAGGGTGGTGGTGAGTAATGTTTGTTTATCTGATGTTTGTTAATGACGCCTTTAGAGGGCGGTGGTGAGTGACGTTTGTTTATTTGATGTTTGTTAATGAAGTCTTTAGTGGGCGGCGGTGAGTGATGTTTGTTTATTTGATGTTTGTTAATGACGCCTTTAGAGGGCGGCGGTGAGTGTTTGTTTATTTGATGTTTGTTTATGACGCCTTTAGAGGGCGGCGGTGAGTGATGTTTGTTTATTTGATGTTTGTTAATGACGCCTTTAGAGGGCGGCGGTGAGTGTTTGTTTATTTGATGTTTGTTAATGATGTCTTTAGAGGGCGGCGGTGAGCGACGTTTGTTTATCTGATGTTTGTTTATGACGCCTTTAGAGGGCGGCGGTGAGTGATGTTTGTTTGTTTGATGTTTGTTAATGACGCCTTTAGAGGGCGGCGGTGAGTGATGTTTGTTTATTTGATGTTTGTTAATGAAGTCTTTAGTGGGCGGCGGTGAGTGATGTTTGTTTATTTGATGTTTGTTAATGACGCCTTTAGAGGGCGGCGGTGAGTGTTTGTTTATTTGATGTTTGTTAATGATGTCTTTAGAGGGCGGCGGTGAGCGACGTTTGTTTATCTGATGTTTGTTTATGACGCCTTTAGAGGGCGGCGGTGAGTGATGTTTGTTTATCTGATGTTTGTTTATGATGCCTTTAGAGGGCGGCGGTGAGTGATGTTTGTTTATTTGATGTTTGTTTATGACGCCTTTAGAGGGCGGCGGTGAGTGATGTTTGTTTATTTGATGTTTGTTTATGACGCCTTTAGAGGGCGGCGGTGAGTGATGTTTGTTTATCTGATGTTTGTTAATGACGCCTTTAGAGGGCGGCGGTGAGTGATGTTTGTTTATTTGATGTTTGTTAATGACGCCTTTAGAGGGCGGCGGTGAGTGATGTTTGTTTATTTGATGTTTGTTAATGACGCCTTTAGAGGGCGGCGGTGAGTGATGTTTGTTTATCTGATGTTTGTTAATGACGCCTTTAGAGGGCGGCGGTGAGTGATGTTTGTTTATCTGATGTTTGTTAATGACGTCTTTAGAGGGCGGCGGTGAGTGATGTTTGTTTATTTGATGTTTGTTAATGACGCCTTTAGAGGGCGGTGGTGAGTGATGTTTGTTTATTTGATGTTTGTTAATGACGCCTTTAGAGGGCGGCGGTGAGTGATGTTTGTTTATGTGATGTTTGTTAATGACGCCTTTAGAGGGCGGCGGTGAGTGATGTTTGTTTATCTGATGATTGTTAATGACGCCTTTAGAGGGCGGCGGTGAGTGATGTTTGTTTATGTGATGTTTGTTAATGACGCCTTTAGAGGGCGGCGGTGAGTGATGTTTGTTTATCTGATGTTTGTTAATGACGCCTTTAGAGGGCGGCGGTGAGTGATGTTTGTTTATTTGATGTTTGTTAATGACGCCTTTAGAGGGCGGCGGTGAGTGATGTTTGTTTATTTGATGTTTGTTAATGACGCCTTTAGAGGGCGGCGGTGAGTGATGTTTGTTTATTTGATGTTTGTTAATGACGCCTTTAGAGGGCGGCGGTGAGTGATGTTTGTTTATTTGATGTTTGTTAATGACGCCTTTAGAGGGCGGCGGTGAGTGATGTTTGTTTATTTGATGTTTGTTAATGACGCCTTTAGAGGGCGGCAGTGAGTGATGTTTGTTTATCTGATGTTTGTTAATGACGCCTTTAGAGGGCGGCGGTGAGTGATGTTTGTTTATTTGATGTTTGTTAATGACGCCTTTAGAGGGCGGCGGTGAGTGATGTTTGTTTATTTGATGTTTGTTAATGACTTCTTTAGAGGGCGGCGCTGAGTGATGTTTGTTTATTTGATGTTTGTTAATGACGCCTTTAGAGGGCGGTGGTGAGTGATGTTTGTTTATTTGATGTTTGTTAATGACGCCTTTAGAGGGCGGCGGTGAGTGATGTTTGTTTATCTGATGTTTGTTAATGACGCCTTTAGAGGGCGGCGGTGAGTGATGTTTGTTTATTTGATGTTTGTTAATGACGCCTTTAGAGGGCGGCGGTGAGTGATGTTTGTTTATCTGATGTTTGTTAATGACGTCTTTAGAGGGCGGCGGTGAGTGATGTTTGTTTATCTGATGTTTGTTAATGATGTCTTTAGAGGGCGGCGGTGAGCGACGTTTGTTTATCTGATGTTTGTTTATGACGCCTTTAGAGGGCGGCGGTGAGCGATGTTTGTTTATTTGATGTTTGTTAATGACGCCTTTAGAGGGCGGCGGTGAGTGATGTTTGTTTATCTGATGTTTGTTAATGACGCCTTTAGAGGGCGGCGGTGAGCGACGTTTGTTTATTTGATGTTTGTTAATGACGCCTTTAGAGGGCGGCGGTGAGTGATGTTTGTTTATCTGATGTTTGTTAATGACGCCTTTAGAGGGCGGCGGTGAGCGACGTTTGTTTATTTGATGTTTGTTAATGACGCCTTTAGAGGGCGGCGGTGAGTGATGTTTGTTTATTTGATGTTTGTTAATGACGTCTTTAGAGGGCGGCGGTGAGCGATGTTTGTTTATTTGATGTTTGTTAATGACGTCTTTAGAGGGCGGCGGTGAGCGATGTTTGTTTATTTGATGTTTGTTAATGACGCCTTTAGAGGGCGGCGGTGAGCGACGTTTGTTTATTTGATGTTTGTTAATGACGCCTTAAGAGGGCGGCGGTGAGTGACGTTTGTTTATTTGATGTTTGTTAATGACGCCTTTAGAGGGCGGCGGTGAGTGACGTTTGTTTATTTGATGTTTGTTAATGACGCCTTTAGAGGGCGGCGGTGAGTGACGTTTGTTTATCTGATGTTTGTTAATGACGCCTTAAGAGGGCGGCGGTGAGAGACGTTTGTTTATTTGATGTTTGTTAATGACGCCTTTAGAGGGCGGCGGTGAGTGATGTTTGTTTATTTGATGATTGTTAATGACGCCTTTAGAGGGCGGCGGTGAGTGATGTTTGTTTATTTGATGGTTGTTAATGACGCCTTTAGAGGGCGGCGGTGAGCGACGTTTGTTTATTTGATGGTTGTTAATGACGCCTTTAGAGGGCGGCGGTGAGCGACGTTTGTTTATTTGATGTTTGTTAATGACGCCTTTAGAGGGCGGCGGTGAGTGACGTTTGTTTATTTGATGTTTGTTAATGACGCCTTTAGAGGGCGGCGGTGAGTGACGTTTGTTTATCTGATGTTTATTAATGACGCCTTTAGAGGGCGGCGGTGAGTGATGTTTGTTTATCTGATGTTTATTAATGACGCCTTTAGAGGTGTTAATTGTTTATTTGGCGTTACAGAGAAATAAAACTTTTTTTGTAGGCTTATAAATTCAGTATAATGAATAAAAGTATGATTGTCACCAAGTATTGGTTTGAAATCTTGGTTCAATCTAACAATTAATAAAAGAAAGCGATCGTCTGCTGATATGACTGGATTCTGACATCGTGCATCCCTGACAGATGAGAGACCACACTGCTTCAGAGTCTGTTGAGGACGCGTGGGTGTCTGAGAGAGACACGGGAAACATTAATACTGTACCCCCTATGATCTAGTTGAATGGGTGGGGTCTGTCTGTGCGTGGGTGGGGGGGTTGTGTACAGACGGTAGGGCAGCCGCCAGTGAGATGGATGCTGTTCTGCTAAAGGTTGTCCGTGGCAGTGAGGCTCAGTGAGCTGTGAAATGGAAAAGGTCACGGTGCTCAGGATGGGCTTTACCTCCCAGAGCTTCAGCACACAGCGCCGGACCATCCGCCAGATCGTGTTCCTCTAATTGCATTTGCACCCCTAATCTGCTAAACTATTGGCAGATTGCTCATTTAGCTTTCAGACGAAATGTCAGCCGTGCCGCTCTGTGTGCGCACATGTGTTGCAATTGCCTATTAGCCCTTGCCCAGAAAGCAGGGCCAGTTGTGCCAGCTAGGGTTATATGCAGAAGTTTGGCCAAATGACATGTTTTGTTTTGCTTTGTTTGAGTGAAAATAAGTGACCAGTCCGACTAAAGAGAGCAAACATGAATATGACATTGCCCTGTGAATTTTACTGCGCGGTTTCTATTCGTTTGTATAACAAATTGGAAAAAGACAAAGCAAATTATAAATGAGATGCTGTAGCTTTTCACAGGCCAGGCTTTGTACCCCCCAATATGTAGAAGTACAAGTAATGGGGGGGTTGTCACCTAAAATATTTGTGAGTTCTATTTCATTAGCCTCAGAGCTCCAGTGCAAAATATAGAAGCAATATTTCTAGACTCCACACATGTCTTGGCTGGTGTTTTGAGGTAAAGGGGGGGCTGTAATTAAATAATAAACATCATAAAAGTACAATTCAATACTAAGTAGATATCAATCAATAAACGATTCAAATTACCTTAGAGTAAGTTGTCAGGTAGCAGAGCAGATGAGGGTAAAATACGGTAAGTCAAACCAAATGAGTGGAATAAAAGAAATGGATGTAAGACAGCACATTGACAGTAATGAAATAAATAAAGAGTACAAAAAAATAATGATTAAAATGTAAAGAAATGAAAGTACAGTAAATTGTTTTTGATGTAAGATAGTTGGCTTAACCAGAACACTGGCTTTGCTGATGTTTCTGCAATTGGGCTTAGAAATGGTTTCATTTCATTTTTATTGTTGATTGAAGTTAATATAAATTTTATTTATATATATATATATATATATATATATATATATATATATATATATATATATATATATATATATATATATATATATATATATATATATGTGTGTGTGTGTGTGTAATGTATTTTCAGTTTTTGACATAGTTTGAACATGTTGGCCTTTATATTGTGTGTAACTTTCATGACTTGGAAAAAATTCTGGTTCCATTGACTTACATTGAAAATGTGCCCCCCCCCCCCTCTCCTGTAACGTTACCATTTCGGAGATAAGCGGTTTAATTCCGGCAGCAGAGATATGTGTATATATATAAAATGTGTGTGTTCACATAAATGAGTGAATGAATGAACCAAAAGAACTGACCGAAAATGACCTGGACAAAACATTGACTTCCATTAAAAATAAAGGAGTTTTTTTCCTTCTGTAAACTTACCATTTTAGAGATTTTCTTCTGACAGCGATGCATATAAATAAATGACACGTTATCCTGTGCTTACTATATCTAAACAGAAGAGCACCGGATGCTGATAATATTTTGTGTGCACCAGATACTGTTCGTCTCTGGTGCTCACGTGATGATATCTGGTGCTCACCTGATAGATGTTTAACTTGGATGTTTAACTGGATGATGTGACGGTGGTGTATTAGGAATGAGATGAGGGTGGTCTTCACAAAGGAACAGTGGATCATTAAAATATCCCTCATCAGCTCTGGTGCCAGCGTTTTGGATTAGATTGGACGCCCCTGTCAAATCGTGCGAATAGAGGTGGTAAATAAGTTCGTATACACTCGTCATCGGCATGGTAAATGTCTGCGTTCATATTTAGTTACAGTGTATAGGTTGGTTCGTTTTCACAGCCCAGTTCAGTAAAATATAGGACTGAAAATAAACTGAGGGACTTGGTTCCAGTTTCCCAGCCAGTCTTTAGGTTTAGCCCAAGATTAGGCTTAATCTTGGTTATCTCTAAGGTTTGGCGTGAAACCTAGAGCTGAGGCCGCAGAATCAGGGCTGGCCAGGCCGGGAAAGAAGGGATGATGTTTGCTTTACTGATTGTGCTTACGTTTCACATGCGTATGCGAGGTGATTAGCAGAAGACTCCAGCCTTTTTAAGGCCAGCAGAGCTGGGCTACAAGGGTCAGTCCAGGGCTACGGAGCATCACTGCTGTTCTGTCAGTGATGGAGGAGGAGGAGGAGGAGGAGGAGGAGGAGGAGGCAGGTGCTGGCATTGCTCCTTTACTCCTCAGCAGCTCAGGGCACTCCTCCAGGCTTTCACTTCAGCTTTCAGCACAGGCCTAGAGCATCTGGAAAGGTGCCCAAACTGCCATTTTGCCTTTTTTGCACATAAGATTATCAGAACAGGCCTTTTCTCATTTGTAACTGTGTCCTCTGGGAAGCAGACAAGAGCAGAGTTTTTGGCCAAACGTCTTAATTTAGAGAAGAGGGGTGGGGGGGGGGTGCTTGGGACAGGCCAGCTCTTCCAGCTCTGACTGAACCTTTGGGTTGTTGAACATGCAAACTGGAACGTGGAGCAGCTTCCTCCTTGTTTTACCCCCACTTTCTGCTACAGCACTGCTGTGTCTGATCCACTCAGACCAGCACAACACACACTAACTGAGAATGATCCACCACCCAAATGGTACCTGCTCTGTGAGGGTCCATGGGGGTCCTGACCACTGAAGAACAGGGTAACAGAGTATCAGAGAAACAGATGGACTACAGTCTGTAACTGTAGAACTACAGAGTGCAGCTATACAGTAAGTGGAGCTGATAAAGTGGACAATGAGGGTAGAAACAGGGAGGTGGTCCTGATGTTACGCCTGATGATGAACCTGCACAAGCAGGTCTGTTACAGAGTACTTGGCTCCACACAGTCAGAGGTGAGTGAGTGAGGATTTAGGCATGTAGTTAACAAGATACTAGTAGGTGACTTAAAGCTACATTAGCCTCATAGCTGCCAGCCTCTGACACCTCTTGGCTTTTTCTTTCCTTTAGTGGTGCCGAGTTGCTGTTGGCCTTAATTATTGGCATTATTGTAGATGTAATAAAAGCAGCTTCAGGTTTTTGCAGTCAGAGCCATGCCTGGGTGTGGCTGAGGGTCCGTCCTACTTTGTGTGTTGTGGTACAGAGCCGTGTCGGTCTCAGAGGGTTTACCATGTGGGTGATAATTGCTCGACGCGCTCTGTGTTAAAAGGTATTTGCAGATTGTTGCGTTTGGGAGCCGAGCCAGCGCTCCTCTAAGTCATCAGGGACCGAGAGGTGGCTGCTGAGGCTGCTGACGAAAGATGTTTTTAGTTCAAGGCCCTGTTCTTCTCAGGCCTTTCACTGTATGCAGTATGTGTGTGTGCGCTGGTATAGTTTTGTGTGGGGTTCTGCGAGTTCAGCTGATCACACCCTTTTGCACCATTACATAAGCTGGACTTTCAGTTTTCTTATTTTTGCAACAATGGACACTGTTTTGTCATAAAAATATAAAAGCAAAGTGGTAGATCTCTTACGGTGCATGAAATGAAACCATGTCTTGCACAATGAGGACTTTACATTCCGATTACAGATTAAGTCTGAGGTGTTTATGCTCACTCTATTCAGCAATCTGATGAAAATCTCAGTTTACATGCTCACTACAAGTAATCCGATGCAAAAATAAACGAGCATGCCTGGAGTAGCGCTTGGAGTGAACGTTACCATGACAGCCAACATCACATGAAGTCCACTCAGAGTGAGATGAGCAGCAGTGAGCAGTGCTTGTGTTTTTACTAGCTTTAAAACGTCGTCAGACTCAGGAAAACGTCCTTCACACGTCCTTATTAAAGAAGGCCGAGAGGAAGACGTCGTGTTTTTAGACTCATAAGCTGGACGTCCGTCCCACCGCCGTCTTTTAAAGATCAGAGCATGAACTTCGTCTCCTCAGCAGACCAGTTTCTGAACGGTATAAACTCTCACTATGACGCGACGCACAAGCAGAACAGACTTAAAACTTTCCGATAGAGATTGTAATCAGATACAGACGTTTACACGGATATTATTCCTCTATTTAACAGATTTCTATTTACAGGATTACCCACCTCGTTCAATCGGATAGAAATCGTATTCCAAATGGCCTCAATCAGACTAGACTATTCCAATTGAGGTGTTTAAATGGACGTAGTCTGTTCCAGTTGAGCTATTAGACGAATCATTAACGGATTATTAGGCTGCATGGAAACGTGGCTAGTGTTGCTCAAAATTATCAATACTGATACCTTGACTTTGATCTTGATCCCGGAGTTGATCGCTTCTTGTTAAAAATAATATCACTAAAGCTTTTAAAGCCAGGCACTACTGTTAGGCCCCAAACGTACGTCATGCTTTGAGCTACGCAGACGGGGTTTCACGCGTAGTTGTGTTGAAATGTGTCATAAAGCGACGCAAGCGAGAGCTGCGATCTGAGCGTTACGGCAAGGGCCGCTACGACAGCCATGCCCGACCAAGCGGTCTCGCACCGCCAGCTTGCTTTCTCAACTGCCATAAGAGATGAGCTGTTAAGTCTCATGCAAAGTTGGCTTACATAAACATAAAAATATCGTACATTATTGCAAGAGAAGAGGTAAAGCAGCTCACTCTCCTCTGTTGTCTACGTTTAGCTGTTGAGGCTGCTAGAGTAACAGTAGATGTGGTTGGATAGTGTAGTGGGTAACACCTCTGACTTCTACACTGTAGACTGGGGTTCAATCCCCCACCAGGGCAAACACCCTACACTATACCAGTAAGGGTCCTTGGGCAAGACTCCTAACACCACCTTGGCCTGCCTGTGTAAAAATGATCACATTGTAAGTCGCTCTGGATAAGAGCATCAGCCAAATGCCGTAAATGTAAATGTAATGTTTTGTCTTTCAGCCAAAATATGAAGGAGCCATTGTTGACCATGTTTGTCTGAAATGTTTTATCAGGCGAAATTTCATCAACTAACACTGCCTTTGCCTACCAGTGTAAAAATGATCACATTGTAAGTCGCTGTGGATAAGAGCTTCCTTCAGTACTGAGTGTTTTAACCGTCACAGCAACAAGAGTTTACAGCGCGTTGAACGCCTGCTGTCATTTGCGTTCGCTTCCTTGCGTGAGGTGTGTTTCAGGCCTTGTAGTTTTTTATTGATGTCAGGATATTAAAAACACCTTTTTTTTTTAAACAAAGTTGATGTAACCATAGGATCATAATTGTTGAAGCCCTTGTGTTTCATGAGAAAAGGCGTTCTGTGAATTAAAGGCTGCAGGTTTTTATCAGTTTAACTGTTACAGAATGTTCTGAAGCCAGACGGCGTATTTAGACCGATGTGAACACGGACCAGATGTGGAAAGAAAACCAAGACTGAGACGACTTTGATGACATTAGTCCATCTTAAAGCTGTGGATGGCATGTCCATTGTGACATTTGTATCGTCCGGTTTTACCAGTTGGAGGTGTACGATAGTCATTCGGCTCGAGCCTTAACCGCGGATCGGATTTTTGCAACCCACGTTTTATTAACTCTGTGACTCTGTTTATTCAGTGAATTTGTCTTGTAGCAGTCGCTTGAACATAAACACGCTTCAGGCGGTGAGATGAGCTGCTTTGTAAGTCAGTAAAGTAACTAATTTGTGTCTGTTTCTATGTTTTACAGTATTGTGCGTATTGTAAGCGCCTTGGAGCATCCATTAAGTGCTGTGAGGAGGGCTGTAGCCGCTCCTATCATTACCCATGCGCTGCTGCCGCCGGCACCTTCCAGGACATCAGGAGATACAGCCTGCTCTGCCCAGACCACATCCAGCTCGCCCTCACACGATGTGAGTCACTCACACAGCTTTCTCTCTCTCTCTCTCTCTCTCTCTCTCTCTCTCTCTCTCTCTCTCTCTCTCTCTCTCTCTCTCTCTCTCTCTCTCTCTCTCTCTCACACACAAGTCTATCCTGTCACAATAATCACTGATCAGATGAGCAAATTCATTGTTTTTCTGGGAATTTTAAATGCATTTCTTTCATCAGTAAGAATTATATTCGTAAATGTGCTTATTAGTCCCTTAAACTCTATAAAACCATCAGCACACGCACAGTTTTCTCCTTAATCTCATGAATCCAGAACCTCCATATTCGGTTTAGTAGATAGTAATTTTATTATTTCTGTTACTACATAATGAAACTTTAGATCCGTGCTGTTATGAGAGAGTGATCCACGGACAAGAGGAGGTTTAGGTCCAGTCCTGTTTCACCCCTTTGCGTGTTCACATGTAGGGGTAGTTTGTGCTGATGGTTGTTGATAATAGAGGGGTAGGGGTAGTTTGTGCTGATGGTTGTTGATAATAGAGGGGTATGGTGAAGTGTAAGGGCTACATGGACCTCCAAACAGAGTGATGAGAGCAGAAGCGACCAAAGAAACACACAAATGTGTTTTCTCCTTGGATGATAACAAGCATAAAAATCGCTGGTGCTGTTTTCCCGTTCCACCTTAAATGGCGCAGCAGCCTCAGGCATCAGAACTGCTGCACCATTTAAGGTGGAATGGGAAAATTCTAACGAATAAGTGACTTCAGCTTCATATCCCAGAAGAATTGGGGTGGGCAATAATAAATAATTATCCCACTTTGGGGCGCACGGTGGCGTGGTGGGTAGCGCTGTCGCATCTCAGCAAGTAGGGCCTGGGTTCGATTCCCCTGCCGGGTGACGGGCTCCGCTCTGTGTGGAGTTTGCAGGTTCTCCCCGTGTCTGCGTGGGTTTCCTCCGGTGTCTCTGGTTTCCTCCCACAGTCCAAAGACATGCAGTCAGGCCAGTTGGACATGCTAAATTACCCCTGGGTGTGTATGAATGTGTCTGTCTGTCTGTCTGCCCTGTGATGGACTGGCGACCTGTCCAGGGGTTATCCTGCCTTCTGCCCGATGAGCGCTGGGATAGGCTCCAGAAGGAGGACCCAGAAGGAGAAGTGGCTTAGAAGATATATGTGTGTGTGTGTGTGTGTGTGTGTGTGTTTGAAAGCATATGGTGCCCTAAATGTATCTAAAGCCAGGCAGTGAAGAGCTGAACTTTCCCCTCCTGCTGTCACTGCAGACGGGCAGGGTCGCCTACTGAGCAGCGCTAGTAGCTGTTAATGAAGTGATGCTCTTTTTAGTTGAGGGTCTCATTTCAACCACTACTGCTTTATAACTCTGTTCCAAGGGGCACGATGAGACTCAAAAACAAGGGCTAAAAATAAGAAACGGGATTGGGCTGTTGAAATACTTTTTCCAGTCAAAGCAGTCATTAAGTTACAGTTACTTGTCTTTGGAGAGATGTTTCTGAGGATTCTGATATTTCTGCTGAGATAGAAGATAATCTACTTGCGTAAGGAAGAGGGATGCTCCTGTCCATCCCTCCACTGTCAGACGACAGCTCAGTGCTATGGGTCTGCAAAGGTTGTGTAGCTGTCAGGAAGAAGTTCCTGAGAATAGGATGTAGTTAAAAAAGAACAACATGTACAGATCGATCAAAGAAACCGCTGCAGTTCTCATAACAATGGACTGACCGCCCCAGAGTCCAGACCTCAGCATCACTGAATGTGGTTATGTGGATCATGAGAAGCAGAAAATGCTGATCCAGATATGCCACCAGATTTCTTCCAGGACTTGAATTCAAGTCTGAAAGAACAGAGGCTGAAGTAAAACTGGAAAATACTGAATATTTAGTTGTTTGGGCTTCTGTGTTATTTTCATTTATGTATATTTTCTGTTTTTTTCCTGATGCTGCAAAATTAAAAACTTGTGAGATGAAAAGGAAATAAATGTGAAATGAAAGTGGGGGTCTGACTTTTGCATCATACTGTGTGTAAGGAAAGCGCTGTAGTTTGATTTCTCTACATATGCAGGCAGCAGTTGCTAACTGGCTGTTTTGTTATTTGACCCACAGCGAACTTTGTGTTCTCAGGAATGTGTTAATAAACGGATGTGTGCTGGCCGTGTGTATGGGAAGGTAATGTGTCCTGTCTCTTCTTCTCTCCCTCTAAGCTAAAGATGAAGTGAACTGTTTGGTGTGCGACAGCCCAGGGGACCTGCAGGACCAGCTCTTCTGTACTTCCTGCGGTCAGCACTATCACGGGACCTGTCTGGATATCGTAGTCACTCCATTAAAGAGGGCAGGCTGGCAGTGTCCCGAGTGCAAAGTCTGCCTCACATGCAAGTAAGTGTGTCCACTCTCTCTGTGATCTCATGTCTTTTACTAAGGCTGTGGTCGCATTACTTGGTTGAGTTGGCAGAAAAACTGGTACAGAGAATTTTTTTTTCCATCAAAGAATTTTTTTTTTTTTTTTTTTTTTTTAAGGGTTTGTTTTAATAGATATATTCACAAATCACACACTCTAGTTCAGGGCTCGGCAACGCAAATGTTAAGAAGAGCCATTTTGTCATTTTTTCAACAAAAATCAAACATTTTGGGTCCGTTTTACCGTCTTGGCTGTAAATATGTCTCAGTATGTGCTGATGATGTAGTACAGACTTGAAAATATAATACAAACGAAAACGTAGACGGACTTTGCTTAGCAATAGCCGCTTTTCTCACATCAGGAAACTTTTCTGCAAAAATGTGTGAAAAGTGTCTCGCACCATTCGCCTCCTTGCGAAGCTTCTCATTCGCCAGCTTCTTGTTCGAAGTCACAAAAACGAAGCCGAGTTTTCCCGTTCCACCTTAAATGGTGCTGCAGTTACGTTCTGGCGCTTCAGGCACCATTTAAGGTGGAATGGGCAAATGTGAATGAGAAGCTGACTTTATTTTTATGGCTTTTTAGCGTTCAGTTTCTCGTTGCAGACTAAATGCATCAGGAAACCAGCTGGAGTGATTATAAATGCAGAAAAGTCCGTTTGTTTGTAAATAATCAACGGTCGTCTTAAATCTCTCTCTTTGCCTTTTCATTAGCTACTAGCTCGGTGAGACTGTTGTGTGTGTTGCTGTGGTGACCGGCATTCTGCGCCCCAGTCTTCAGGGTTAAAGGGTGAATTAGCAGTTCTACGTTAACTCCAGCATTTGAGACCATTTGTTGTTAAAACTCTTAAAATGAGCAGCAGAGCTTAATTTTACTGTAAAGGAGGATTATTTTATTTTTACCTAATTTTGCTCTGGAGGCGCAACAGGGCGGTAAGAGCCGCATGTTTCTGATCCCTGCTTTAGGTCTAGCCTAAACGTTCTACAATATGATCTACACGTCGTTGAGGATCAGTTTACCATCCGGTTTTAATCAGTTTACTGAAAAAAATAAAAAAAAATAAAAAAAAAAGAATCTACGCCGTGAGGCTTGAATTGTGAATGTTACCTTAAACTCTTCCTTTTGATAATCCACACTCTGAGATGTGCCATATTTAACTCTGTCTTTTATTTGCAGATGATTTTACCTTTACTTTCAGTCAGCATTGAAGCGTGTTCATTTGTTTGAAAGTCTTCCAGTGGCACTGTACCCAGGGTAAAGTGTCATTTGCTATTGGCCAAGCAGGCATGGACGCTTATCTTGAAAATGCTAATTTCAGCATGTGAACAGCTGGTGGAACTGAACGATGCAGGATGAGCAGATAAGGAGGGTTTTTGTGCTGTTTATCAGCCCAACCCCCTTCGCTCAGATATATTGAGAAGTGAGATCTGTTTCCTCTTAAATCACTTGCTTGTGGGTGAATGTATACATCTGAGTAGAGCGGTCAGAAATAAACCTGAAGAGACAGATGCCGTTCCTGACCAGAGCAGAAAGCGTTTCTGAGAATCCAGTCTGCGATGGTTTTAAACGGTCACAAAGACGCGATCACCTTAAAATCTCATTTTTATTATATCCAATGGCTTATTATTCAGTGACAACATGGGCCACAGTGCAAATAGGCTGATTTATAGAAGTATGTAATACAGGTCTGGACCCATTAATGCATCCTGGTCATTTAAGGGGTTGAGAGAGCTAAAGCTGCACCAGATGTGCATTTTTAGGGCTGATTGTGATTTCTATCCACCAGTATAGTGGATGTTAATGCGTTCATTATTATAACAGATGTTTTTATCCCGAGGAAGGTGTAGTACACAGTTATGACTCTACGGCTGTATCACTCTCGCTCAAATGCAGTTTTTAAATGGAAAGTTCCATTGATGCCTCTTTTGGTAGAAGGTATTTTTAGTTGCTGAGAACTATGGATAAATCAACGAGCAGCAGACTAACAAAAGCAAACTGTACAAATCCATTTCCCCTCAAGAGCCTCCAGTGTAACAAGAATCCAGTAGAACCATTGACTGTGTATATGATATATGTTCACTCATTAGTCGGAAGATGTAGCCAATGTTGGTCCCACTGGATGTCAGAAAACTTCGTTCAGTCTGTGGAAATCACGCGATTTTTCTCTGTTCACATGATGATAAATAATTTTATTGAATTACTATAAATACAGAACATGTTTTGGTCAAAACGTTGTCCACTCTATAGCTATAATAAAAGGCACAGCCGTTTTTAAATGTATAACATTTTTCTCTTGGGGCAAATTTGAGCAGAAGACAAAAGTGAGTAATGTGAGTGAGCCACACGTCGTGCGGTAAATCGCCATTAATCATTGTAATCATGACAAATTAACAGTTCATTACCTCTTTATTTATTTATTTTTGTGTGTACTGTATGGGCAAAATGAACACATTAAATACACGAGTGCCAGTATTTTCTATTAGCCATTGTTGCATCATAACATTATTTGCTGTTTAATCAGCCAAACGGTGTAAAATTCATGAACAATGATTCAAATTAAAAAAAAAAAAAAACCAGTGGTGCATTGAAATGAAATGATTTGTTTCCATTATATTATAGTTGGACTTCGTCGTTCTTTGTTTTCGTGAGTTCCGTTCACTGTTCACAGATGGTATTAGTGTATTGGCCGGCTTGTTTTGCTATATTCTGCATGTCGAGTGGGATGTCTTGTTGTCAGGTGGCATCAGATCTGTAGTGGAGAGGCTCTTGATACCCAACATGAACAGATCCCTCATAGAAACCGTGATATAGTTCCAATAGACTGACGTATAACTGTTTATATGCTGCTGCTCCGACTGTTTGAATGCGTCTGTGCTGACCAGAGCAGTAGAGTGAAAGAAACGGACAGCGGTTTTAATCACGGTGTCCCGCTTCCCATTTTCATCACCATTCAAATATTTAGTGAACTTTTTCATTTGGCACCTTGTTTGTTGTCCTTTTTCTGTTTTTTTTTTGTTTTTGTTTTTGTTTTTTTTTTTGGATGAACGCTCTTGGCCTGTTTTGGGGGGGTTGGTTAGTGTAGTGGTTAACCCCTCTGTCTTCTACACTGTAGACTGGGGTTCAATCCCCACCAGGGCAAGCACCCTACACTATACCAATAAGAGTCCTTGGGCAAGACTCCTAACGCCACCTTGGCCTCCCTGTGTAAAATGATCAGATTGTAAGTCGCTCTGGATAAGAGCGTCAGCCAAATGCCGTAAATGTAAATGTAATGTTTTGTCTTTCAGCCAAAATATGAAGGAGCCATTGTTGACCATGTTTGTCTGAAATGTTTTATCAGGCGAAATTTCATCAACTTTATCAATTGGAAGCTAAAAATGTTAAATCGAGTGGTTATTGACTGCATCAGGTTCCAGTTTTGCTCCCCAAGCAGATCCTGCTTTAGGGGAAAACTGCAGTTTGCCAACTTGTCTTTATCTTTCTAACAAAAAAGGTTCTTTTCCCCCTTTTTTTCGGCAGATTGTTTGAGAATTCTCGAGTGTGTGCGCCGTGAGAGCTCATTGTTCTCAGGCCTGAATGCTCGCTATACACTTCTGCAGTCTCAATGAAAGGAAGAGTCCAAATTGATTTCTATTTTAGTCTTAACTATCCCTCTCCACTCGGCGAGGCTGGCTGAGGAGAAAGAGTGCATAAAATGGGCTGATATGCCGCGTCGGCGGGGGGAGGTAGGTAGGGGCCTGGCCGTGGAAGCAGCGTCGCTGAGGGGAAAATGGTTTTAATAGCTTTCCACAGCTGTAAATATCACATGACGTTCTCATTTAGTGTGGATTTGCATCCGATTGAGAAATACATGCCCGGGATTTGATGAATGTCCAGGCTGTACCCTCAAATATCACCCACCACCTCCTCCACCTCCTATAACTCTTGGCCCTATAAATCTCACTTTTGCGAAGCCCCTGGTTAGATTTATCACCCAAACAGGTTTGGAGTTGGAACTGCAGCTGCCAAAGTGCCATTTCTCATGTGTCAAGTTTAATGGTGCGTTTGTTTGGCTTCTCCAAACACCGGAATATCAGCTGCCGTTTGGCTGAACGGTGCCATCGGCGCGTAATGAAGCCGTCATGTGGAGCCTGCAGATGGTGGTCCCTGGGTAGAGCACGGCAGCTAATTCAATTAGACAAACAGCAAAATGCTGCTGTGTGTCATTATTATTACAGTAGATAATTGATTGGGATGAATTCAGCACGGATTGCGCCTCTCAGCCCGTTGCTTTTCTGTGTGTGTGTGTGTGTGTGTGTGTGTTGTCTCACTGCTGTTTTAAAGCACTCAGAGGTATGTGACTAACTCAGTCATGTTTTGTTGTTGCTTTGTTTCAGAAACCCTGGGGAAGACAGCAAGATGCTGGTGTGCGACATGTGTGACAAAGGCTATCACACGTTCTGCCTGCAGCCCGTAATGGAATCCATCCCCACCAGTGGCTGGAGGTGTAAGGTAACGAGCCATTCTAAAGCCTACACCACACAGCGCGGGTGAAAACCTCTGACCGCACAGGGAGTCTGGTCAGTTACGATTCTTAAGGAAGTGGTTCAGTGGATCACATTTCATTTTGATCGTTCAGTTTTTGTGGTATGGATCCGAACTCTTTTCAATTGAATATTCACTGAGATTCAGTGACAGTGACTGGATGTTCAGCTGTAGTGGATTTAGGCCTGTTATTACTTAACCACCTGATTAGTTATTGAACCACCTGATTAGTTATTGAAGATGTCACTTTTATTTCCCACAGTTGTTCACTTTTTCACAAGAATGTAGAATTTAAAAAGCAGAACGCACATTTACGAGTTCTGGCTGGTGCAGTAGTGAGTAGTTTATCTGAGTTCAATCTGTGACGGTCAGTTTGGAGATACTAAGCATCGACAGTGCATTGGCCCGTTTGGCCAATATTTTATTTTTATTATATTTTTTATTTTCTACATAATTTTTCCACATAGGAACGAATAGTACTGCAGTTCTGCTGAACCAAAAGACACCGACTCGCATACGCTACCTCAGGGCAGGCCCCCTGAGCATGAATTCAATGTTCTTCTGACCTGCAGTCGCACCCCCCCCCCCCCCCCCCCCCCCCATTTCTCCCATAGAGTCCCAATTGCCACTACACTGACTCTATTACTTTGTTGCCCGACAGCCACCAAACTACATGTACTCACTAAGGGTAGCGCCTCAAAGTCTACTGCACAGCCAAACCGACCTGCACTCCTCTATGTGGCGTTTTTTCATCCCTCGTTCCTCTCATAGACTCATTCATTTTCACCCACAAACAAGACATACACTTTGCTTTGACTGCCAGCCACCAAAATCCATGTACTCGCTCAGGGCAGGATCCCCAAGCTCTAATCTACAGCCATGCATATTTTTATTATAATCGTTTCCTATTTTAGTAGATGCTAGCTGCCTGTAATTGATGCCGTTAAATCACTGCCTTCAGATTCGTCACCTTCAGATCGGCACATTTTTGCACCCCTACCACGCACTCTGTTCGTGGCTCAGTCTTCCTCGTAGGAGTCGGGGAGCAGAATTGTGCCGGTTGTCTGTTTCCTCACGTATGAGGAATGTGAGGAAACAGAGCTGAAAAAGCGCTAAGCGCTCGCACTCGTTGGGTGAAGCGCTGTCGACCCAGATTGTGCAGCCAGGCTAGCGATGCTTTATCCTCTTCTCACCTCACCACCCCTCCCATCCCTTCCATACATCCTCCCCTCTCCATCCATCCTCTTCCCCACCGTCCCCTCGGCATCACCAGGCTGTTTTTAGCCGGCGGTGGAAAATAGCTTTTGTGCTTTTAGTCCCTTTTTTGTTGCAGCTCTCTGGCAGAGCAGGAGAGTTGGAGAGAGAGAGAAAAGAGGAGAATGAGAGAAAGAGTTGGGGTATAGAGGGATGGAAATGCAGTGAGTGAGGGAGAGGGATAAAGAGCAAGGGATGGAGAGATGGAGAGAGTGCTATAGAGAGAGCGTGGCCGCTGTTTGTTGTCTGGCCATGCTGTGGGCTGTGTGGGGACCCTCTCTTTGCTTTCATCTCAGCAGTAAGGCTGTGCAGTGGCTGCATTGTGGTGTTTGGACCACATTCAGCAGCTCAGCCTCGGCCTCTGTACTCCCTCATCCCCAATAAACCCCACTGTGCTTCTATCACGGTGCACACTTCCCTGATTTGCGGAGTCATTAGTCTAAATTAGGGCTCAGTTTTTCTGTGTTATTGTCATTATGGTCGTTTATAGAGCCCAGTATAGTGTGTGTGTGTGTGTGTGTGTGTGTGTCAACAGCCGCTACGTTATTTTTAATATGCCACTTTGTGGATTTTATTAACTGCTTATTGCAGCACAGTCCTGACCAACCTCAGAATGTCTGTGTGCATTGATTGATCTATACAATGTAATTTCCCTTTTCCCGTTTAGTTTTTTTCTTTTTCAGATATAAAAAAGAATCGTTGTAAATAGCTTTGGTCCAGTTTAATGCTGGCCAGTCTTTAATCATACAATAATAAGAGTTTACTGATATATTTTAATACATTGCGTGTATCTCTGTATGTGGCAGTTTAGTCTAATCCCAGCACAGTATTTTATCAATATTATTCAGCCTTAATATACAGCGTGCCTTGTGAGAGTGTGGAGCTCAGCTATAAGAGTATGGCGCGTGCTGGTGTTTCTCCAAGAATCCTGACCCTCTGACTCCTCACCGGCAGACGCTCTCTTTCCTTATCCCTTCTGCGCAGTGAGGAGGCGTTGATTAATAATCTCTTTGCCCTCATTAAGAAGAACAGATCAAAGCTTCTCTGCATGAGTTTGTGTGCTGTAATACAGTGGAAGAGGAAATCTGGCAGCAGCGGCCGAGCTGTCAGTTCTGAGGTTTTGCAGTCTGGCGTAGGGACAGAGAAGTGTAGGAGATGGGTAAGTGTGAGATGGAGGTTGGCATGGACAGTATCGTCATAGGTTATCTTCGTGGTAAGTTACATCACTGTGCACTTTTCGGAGTATATCACGGGCACGTTTCTTTATAACGAGGTTTACAGTGGCGTCTTGAGGCATAGCTGGCTGAGATTTTGCCCTGGTTTTTGGGGGATGGGAGATCCTGATGTGACACCAAGCGACATAGACTGGGTCAAGTGCAAAATACTAAGGATTTTTACTGAAGGTTTTTGCCTGATTTTAACCATCTAGAGCAGTGATCACCACATCTGGTCCTGGAGATCTGCCTTCCTGCAGAGTCTGGTTCCAACTTCAATCTGCCACACCTGCACCACCTAATTAACTCCTGCACAAATCCTTGATGGACTGGATCAGATGCATTAGTGTTGGTTAAGCTGGGGTACAGCATGCTAGATGCAGGTTGGAAGTAAGCTCTGCAGGGAAGCAAATCTCCAGAGAGAGGGTTGGTGACCACTGCTGAAGGGAATAGTGAGTCTCATGTTAAACACAAAATAGCTGGACAGTGTTTTTCAGCTGTTTGAAACATTATATATATGATACACACACACACACACACACACACACACACACACACACACACACACACACACACACACAACTGTTTCTCTGATACTTTGTTAGCACTGTCATGTCTGATCCACTCAGACCAGCCCAGCACACACTAACACACCACCACCACGTCAGTGTTGCTGCGGTGCTGAGAATGATCCACCACTCATAGTACCTGCTCTGTGAGGGTCCATGGGGGTCCTGACCACTGAAGAACAGGGTAACAGAGTATCAGAGAAACAGATGGACTACAGTCTGTAACTGTAGAACTACAAAGTGCAGCTATACAGTAAGTGGAGCTGATAAACTGGACAGTGAGTGTAGAAACAGGGAGGTGTTCATGATGTTAGGCCTGACCGCTGTGAACATGTCCCTGTAGAAGACGTTTGAACTTATTTTTTTGCATATGACTGTAAAATGCGTTGCGAAAATGTCTTGTAAACCGATCCGTGTCACCCACTCATAGGAACAGGTATGTCAGGCTGGATGGTGGTCCTGGGCTGTGCCAGCCTGGTCTGATTGCAGGCTCTGATTAGCAGCTGTCAGGCAGCTTTTCCTGTAATGAATCCCCTCCCTGTTGGTGCACGGAGCGCTGCGGTCGGAGAAGACGTGAAAACACCCAGTGCTGCCAGAGCTAATTGAGTTATCTGGGTTTTTAGCGGCACGCACAGACCCCCTCAGCTCCTCCTGAGAGGATTAGGAGAGGAGGGGAGATAGGATCCTGAAGACCAGACAGTAGCTTCTCTCTCCCTCTCCCTCTCCCTCTCCCTCTCCCTCTCCCTCTCTCTCTCTCGTTCTGTATTTCTATTTCTCGTTCCACTTGTGTCTCTCTCCATCTCCCTCTCTTTCTCTCTCTCTCTTGCTTGCTCTCTTTCTCTTGCTTGCTCTCTCTCTCTCTTGCTCTCTCTATCCATCTCTTTCCCTCGCTTGCGCTCTCTATCCATCTCTCTCTCTCTCGTTCTGTATTTCTATTTCTCGTTCCGCTTGTCTCTCTCCATCTCCCTCTCTGCCCAACCCTGTACTCTCATGCTCTCTCTCTCGCTCTCTCTCTCTCTCTCTCGCTCTCTCTCTCTCTCGCTCTCTCTCTCTCTCTCTCTCTCTCTCTCTCTCTCTCTCTCTCTCTCTCTCTCTCTCTCTCATTCTGTATTTCTATTTCTCGTTCCGCTTGTCTCTCTCCCTCTCCCTCTCTCTCTCTCGTTCTGTATTTCTATTTCTCGTTCCACTTGTGTCTCTCTCCATCTCCCTCTCTTTCTCTCTCTCTCTTGCTTGCTCTCTTTCTCTTGCTTGCTCTCTCTCTCTCTTGCTCTCTCTATCCATCTCTTTCCCTCGCTTGCGCTCTCTATCCATCTCTCTCTCTCTCTCGTTCTGTATTTCTATTTCTCGTTCCGCTTGTCTCTCTCCATCTCCCTCTCTGCCCAACCCTGTACTCTCATGCTCTCTCTCTCGCTCTCTCTCTCTCTCTCTCGCTCTCTCTCTCTCTCGCTCTCTCTCTCTCTCGCTCTCTCTCGCTCTCTCTCTCTCTCTCTCTCTCTCATTCTGTATTTCTATTTCTCGTTCCGCTTGTCTCTCTCCATCTCCCTCTCTGCCCCACCCTGTACTCTCATGCTCTTTTTCTCTCTCTCTCTCTCTCTCTCTCTCTCTCTCTCTCTCTCTCTCTCTCTCTCTCTCTCTCTCTCTCATTCTGTATTTCTATTTCTCGTTCCGCTTGTCTCTCTCCATCTCCCTCTCTGCCCCACCCTGTACTCTCATGCTCTTTTTCTCTCTTTTTCTCTCTTTTTCTCTCTCTCTCTCTCTCTCTCTCTCTCTCTCTCTCTCTCTCTCTCTCTCTCTCTCTCTCTCTCTGTGTGTGTGTCTGTAGGACAGTGATAGGATTCAGCAGTGTGGTCTGTAGTGCTGGAGGAGCTTTGGTGCGGGGGTGATGGGGGTGCGGTGTGTGTGGGGAAGTAAAGAGGAGCACGTCTCAGACAGTCGTTCAGAACCACCCGTGCTGATGAGCCTGAAGTGGCTTTTTTTCAAACTGTAATGAAATTTACAGCCCTGTGATCAAATGCTGAGCTGCTGTTAAGTACACGATGATCATGATGGCCGTAATTTTGAGGATTTGTTGAGACATAATCACAGCATAATTAAATCTGGATTGATTTTAGTGTTTGCTGTGGAGTTTGTGACTTCAGTGCTGTGTCACTAAGAGGTGATTGGATTTACTAGATTTAATTCTTGGGCTGGTGAACATGCCTGATTTTCATGATAGCGGAGATGTAGATGCGTCTCTTGATAATGTTTAGGGTGGCAGATTGTGTTATTTAGAATAGTGTGGATGAAATTTTAGTGCTTTCTGAGTAGCTACCTGTTTGTGCTGTGATCTTGCTCCTACAGATCCTAAAATCAGTCTTCATGCTGTCCACGGTTTCGGCTGTACATTAATATTCACCTTTCTTTATCAACTTACAACACTTGTGTGGTTTATTATTTTTTTTTGTACCAAAAATAGTCTTAATAAAATTTTAGGTGAACATTTTCCAACTTCTTTCTACTCCTTATGTTTAAACAGGCTGTTTTGTTACTGTACCTTTAAGACTTGCATATGTAAATGATGTACGTTCTGATTGTGTGCATTGAGCCTCATTCCAAAAGCAGTCTGGACTGAAACACTCCTTATAGCTTCAGTTATGTGGGCGGAGCTAAACCGTTGAGGGTCGAATAAGTACAGTCATAAGCCTCGGCACACCGATCGATTTATATGGTTTGTTGATTTTCTAAGTGGAAGCAAGTTACCACATCCACTACAGTGAACACACTTCTGTACACTGTAATGCACAGTTACTGTTTATGTGCTGAATTTAACCTATTGGAAGAAAATAAAGCGTAAATTGTGGCCTATGTATTGTTCTCTATTTCTATTTTTTTCCAGTATATTAAACTCAGGAAAAACAATAGAAACAATTTGCAGAACAGAATTTTATATATATTCTATATTTTGTTCCATGTAGAGAATCTCATAACTTCATTTCACTTAGGAGGTAAGCAAAATGCTATTTAAATGGGGTGTTCAAACTTTTGCAAATGGCCAGTCCACCTATGTAAATGAGATTTTCTTGAGCTATATGGATGGTATGGACTATATGGATGGTATGGACTATATGGATGGTATGGACTGTGGTGGGAATGCTAGGATTTAGAAACTTCAATTACACCAGGCTCTTATTTATTAAAAAAAAGAGGTTCAGTCTTCCTTAATGTGAGCCTTTGAACCCTGAACTGTTCCTTAGTGGTTTAAAGAAATGTAAAAATAAGCGGATTTACCCCCCCCTCTCCCCTCCCAGGATCAGAGAAGACGTTTGATGTCTGAAGTTTGCCGTTTAGTTTTTGTGGTGGTACTACAAGGCTAATGTACCTAACAACTAACTGAGATTGTGCCCCTCCGATGGGGTATAACTATGACTGTGACGGTCATCTTACCAACAAAACCTCGTCGCATAGCTAAGATTTGTAGTAACGCTTATTTTGAAGCTTGAATTTGGTCCGCAAAAAATGTTTGTGCATTTTTACACAATAAATATACATTTATTTATGCTTTATTTACCGCCGTGAGTGAGTGGTGTCTGGTTTTTCTTGCAGAACTGTCGTACGTGTGCTCAGTGTGGTGCCCGAGCTACTGGTCAGTGGGCCTCCAACAGCCAGCTGTGTGAGAGTTGCCAACAGCAACAGGACCCCACCCTGTTCTGCCATGTCTGTGGGAGGGGCCAGGATGATGATGCCCCTAAGGACACGCTCGCCTGCAAAACTTGCAAGAGGTGAGGATTATGGGAATTGGAGTTTCAGATGGTGTGGAAAAGAATTGTAAATTGTAAATAAAGATGAGAAACTCTTTCACTTCAGATGCTCTAATAGACATTTATTAAGACCTAATGCTGTAACTACTATTAATTATTCAATAACTGTAATGAATTATTCACTTGCTGCTTTGAATTATTCAACAGCTACTATGAGTTTTTCAGTAACTGCTGTGAAGATGATCTGCAAATTATCTCATTTTGACAGTGGTGAAATTTAAAGTGTGGGTCCACATGGGAATCCTTTGAGTTTAAGGTTTTTATATGTACATCAGTTGATGATGAACATGATGACCTGTTGTGAAATGGTTCATTATAGGGAAACTTACCAGCTCAGATTGGTGGTGGTGATGGGAACCAGGGGTCACAATGTCTGCAACACACACATAGCCATTTTATTTACTGTCTAAAACCACCAGTGAACCTACATGTGTCAGAGTTTTTATAAGCAGTGTTGATGATGGCAAAAAGTGGTAAAACTACAGGGTGATTCAGAAAGATTGATCCGATTTTGAAGCGCCATATTTTTACAATTGTGAGGCGCTTAGGAACCAATCACAATCCAATTGTAACACGGGCTCATAGAGTTTCTGACTGTCAGTGGAAGACGGTTCCCTTCAGTCTGAGAGGAGATGAGACCCCTGAGCAGGGCGTTCTGCGTTCTCCACGTCAATAAGAGTGAATCCGTCAGAACTGCGCCACCTGATTTTCATCAGTGAAGCTCCAACAGCTCAGAGCGTTCGCTGTTGGTTCCACAGCACTGGATGATCTCCGAAATCCCACTGAAAGAGCCGTGAGAGCAGCGACATCCGACACTCAATCCAGTCTGGGCTGAGTTTGACTGTGGTGTTGGTGTCGTCCGTACAGCTGGAGGAGGTTCAGACTGAGACCTTGTAAAACTACATAATAAACTTTATGCTCAGTTAAACCGTTTACAGCTCACTGATCTGAGATGATTTACAAGTGAAATGCATCTGATTTGAATTCGGATTCATCTTTTTAAATCACCCTGTATTTTGGGCTCTTTTGTCTTTCAACAGCCTTGAATGTATGAGGTGTTTGGCCAAACCTACGTCAGAAAACAGCTGTAAAATGACATTTTAGATATGAAACACATTAGGAATCATTTTGTGCTATAGCTTTCTGAGACGGAGCTTTTATAGGTATTAAACTCATCAGCCTTCTGCTTCCTGTTACTTCTAGCTCAGTAAACTTCTCTATCAGCAGAGCTTTTCACATCAGACCACTCTTTGTGTCCATCTTAGCCATTTGATTTCTGCTGACATTTTGATATAATAGATGGAATACCTCTTTGAATTCCTCTTTAATTGTGTAATTATAGCTTTTGTAGAAATGAATAAACATAAATAACAGGAATTTGTAGTTGATCTTGACCCACTGACTGACTGACGAATAACAGCCAGACCATAAGACAAAACCTGCTGTGGTTAAGCGTCTACTCCTGAGTATGAGAGGCCTCGTTGCAGCACTGCTCATGTTTCAGAAGGAGGGGTGCGATTACAATGACGTCTTTGGGCGAGAGGTGTCCGTGTAATTTGTGCGACAAGTGGATTTGATAATCCGCGTTTGACTGATCAGTGGAGGTCAGATGTAATCAGACTCCAGCGCTGTAGACGGCAGGCTGAATGAGGAGGGCTGGGGGAGGAGATTGCCATGGTGACCTTTTGACCTGCCTCATGCCTGAGCGAGTTAAGCATAATCAGCTCTCCGTTCTTTGTGACGGACACTATCAGGTCAAAGGTCCGTGAGTTTTGTTAGCTCCTGGGGTATTTTGGTTACACTTAAATTATAATGAAATAATAGACCATGTAGGCGGTGTTTCAGTGGGCTGGCGGTGGAGGCCGTCCTCTGCGAGACCACTTCACTGTGGGTACTGCTTGAGACAAGCAGGGCTGGACTAAAGTGAACATTTAATATTGAAATTTCCAGCTTTCTGTGTGGTTTAAATGGTTAAGATACAAGTGAAGTCATCCAGAGTGGTTTGGGGTGAAATGCTCCGTTCTAGAGAAACTTGGTCTGAGTGGGTTCACAGTGGTGGTGATAGGAACCAGACGTCTAAAGAGTGTGAATGTAACGGTGTTTTGGATACAGATTTGTCTCTTCACTTGTTTTGCTGCAATATATTTAAATCACCATTTACTTTGGGTTTGCAAACAGCTCAACCATCTAAAGCAGTGGTCTCCAACACCGGCCCTGGAGAGCCACCTTTCTGGTTCAGCCACAGTTTGCCACACCTGCTCCAGCTAATCAACCTCTTGCCAAGTCCCTGATTGGCTTGATCAGATGTATTAGAGTGAAGTAAAGGGCGGGGAAAGTTATTGGATACAGGTTGGAACTAAACTCTGCAGGAAGGTGGCTTTTCAGGGCCAGGGTTGGAGACCCTTGCTCTACAGTTATACACTATTGTCAGAATGTTCTGACCCAAGATACACGTACATTATTAACGCATTGTTAGCAAGATCTTCGCTTAGACAGATAAATCAATGGTTTGTCAATATTAACTGATGTTATCTGACAATTAGTATATCGGTTACGCTCTACAGATAAGTGGCTGCCTAATATGGCTGAATTGTTTACAGTATGTGTTTGGATCATGTACGTGCAGTTTAAAAGTTTAAAAACCTTAGAAAAACATCTTAATTTGTCTTAAATTACATTTCACAGTGTGATTTTTGACTATTTTAGGCTATAAATTCAGATTTGTGTGGTCTTAATTTTAGGAATAACGTGTCAGCTGTCTCTTTTTATTTTATTTTTATATTTTTTATTCTAATTTTTTTTTAAAATAATTGTTATGAAGGCATGTTGAATAATACAGGCTCACTAACACAAGTGTTACCAGCTGTTGAGCACATCTCATGTTGCTTCGACGAGTGTTTTTATATATAGTCTGCCGAAACTGCAGGCTTGGTATTAAATGACATTTGAAGTGGCATTTAAAATAAAGAGTCTTACAGTATTCAGTTCAGCTTAAAGATGCTTGTACACATCACGGTTTACTCAGTCTACTTTGCTTACCTCTGTCGTCCGTCTATTCTCGACTGCTTTCGACTGCGTAAATGTCTGAGTAATGTATTTTTTAAAAGTCGTGGTGTGGAGCTCCCTAGCGGAGCGACCGTCTGAGCCTTGGCCCTGCTGTTGGTAGATTGCGAGTTCAGTCCTCTTTAGTGCCGCAGCTGTGCATCGCCAGGAGACCATAATTGTCTTCTCTTTTTAAGGGGGGGGGTTTACTGTAGAACTGCATATTCACCCTTTAACCCTGAATGTTGGCGCATAGACTGCTGGTCACCATAGCAACACAGACAACAATCCCGTCTAGCTATAAGCGACAAAAAGGTGAAGAGAAAGATTTATGATGAACATTGATAATATTGAGACTAATGGATTTATTTGTGTTTTGAAATCACTCCAGCTGGTTTCTTGATATGTTTAATCTGCAACAAGAAACTGTCAATCTAAAGAGTCTCGAAACTGAATTCAGCTTCTCATTCGCCAGCTTGTTGTTCAAATTGTCCTGTTTCATCTTAAACGGTGCAGCAGTTACATTCTGGCGCCTCAGGCACCATTTAAGGTGGAACGGGAAAATCTGATCAAGTGGCCGGAGAATAAGAAGCAAGTTCGGCCTCGTAAAAGATTTAACATTTGAGAGATTTTACAAGAAACTGTTCTACCTTTGGAAAAGTTTCCTGCCCAAGATGTGAGAAAAGCTGCTAAGGCTGAGCTGAAGATTAAAGCCAAGCGAAGTCAGTATATTTTTAGCCTATACTAGCACATCAGCACATACTGAGACATATTTACAGTCAAGATGGTAAAATGGACATAAAATGTTGCAGCTCCTGGAATAGTTTGATTTGACAGAATGGCCCTTCTTGACCATTGGGGTTGCTGACCTCTGCCATAAGCCATGATGGTTTTGGTCACCTGTCAGTTTTATTCCCTCCCATCTCTGCTTTTGACAGCATATTGAGTTGAAGTGAACTACCTCTTAGGTCTTCACAGTCCTGACTGAACCGGCGGGCGGTGCTGTTTTGGACTGTTCTCTGGCTGCCTAGCCCAGACCATGATGCCAGGAAGTGTAGAAGAAAGCCCAGAGAGAAGGGAGAGGCTTCTAGCAGTACAGAGAGAAAAAGGAAGGGAGAAAGAGACAGAGCTTGAAGAGAAGAAACGGAGAGGGAGTTGGTTCAATGTGGAGGGGTCAGGCTGGAGGCTCCCTGAGGCTTCCCTGCAGCAAGACGTGGGGGAGTGCTCTTCTGGAGAGGGCCGAGTCCAGCTGTGAGCCATCCTTTAGATCCATACGCTTTAATAAACTTCTTCCCAGCAGCTCTCACTCTAGGCGACAAGAGATGGGGGAGCCTGGCACAATGCTTCAGTTAATAGCTGCCTCTCCCCTTGCCTGCAGCTGCCGACTTTTTCCCAGTGTTTACAATAGGGATTGGGAAATTGATGGTTGTCAGAGTTGATTTGGTGTTTTGTCCTGTCTCCCTTCCCCCAGATGGGTTCACGTGGAGTGCGAGAGGCGGGAAGACTCCGACCCCAGTGCACAGGTGCAGGACGGCTACACCTGCAGCGTGTGTAAGCAGGTGGAGACAGGTGGTCAGGCCCAAGCTGCTCAGGAGACCACGCTTGATGACCCTGAAGCAGCCGAGGGTAAGTTCCTCTCTCCTGAGACTCGCTTGGGTTGCTGGCTGCACAGTTAAAGATTTTTTTTTCCCCTTTTTATGGCAGAGTCCTTGAAGCTGATGTGAAATTAACAACCTTGAGAAAAAGTACTTCGGATAAGGCTTTGAATTAGTAGTGCAGACGGTTTGTTTTGCAGTATGGAGGAATGGTTAGAAGGCAGTGTGTGTTAGAAGACCAAGCCTAGGCTGAATAGCTGCTGTTGTCGGTCTCACCTGACAGTGTGGTCTTTGAGAGACAAGGTTACGGCTGGAGTTTGATAAAAATAATCTTCCTTCCGTCTTGAATGTGGTCAGTCAGCCAGACGGACAAAAGTGTCAGTGAAATTCAGGCTTGAAGGTGCTAGAGGTTAGAATCTGATTTGAAATCATGACGAATGTCGATTTTGACTGATGTAAAAGTCTGAATTCTGATCTGGCTGTGCAGTCTTGAGTCGCACTGCCGCAGATCGGATACGGAGCGGACTTCAGTACCACATATGAAAGCGTCTCAAATCGGAATTGAAAATATCAGATTCAATGTGTTTTTGCTGTTCACACTGACACACACAACAAATCTGTGTCACATATGAGGACAAAGATCAGATTCAGACCACTTACTTGCTGTGTAAACATAGCCTTGGAGTGGTTGGCACAGGATAGAGAGTGACACCCCTGCACTCCAGGCAGCAGTTGGTTTCCCTTCCTGGGCGAACACACTACACCATATGAATGGGTCCTTGGACAAGACTCCTAACACTGAGTTGCCTACCTCTGTAATGTCATTAGATGCAGGCTATTCTAGATAAAAGCATCTGCCAAACGTGGTTAATTAATGCATACAGATCAGGGTCTTTTAAGATGTGTGTAAGCATTCGAGATGGAGATACGTGAAGCAGCCTTTGTTGCTTTCTCACTGTCAGGCTGTGAAATCTTTTTGGGAAGAGTAAGAACCTTCTTCTCTTCAGCCTCTGACTATTCTCACTGTGGTATTTAGCAGGTGAGCGGTGTAGGAGAGGGTGATGTTAACCGCTCGGTAGGACGGGCACGTAGCCACACTTGAGGCGGTGGGATTGAGACTGACAGAGATGTAATGTGTTGGCCTCTCTCCCGTCACCGCTGTAATTACAGTGTCTTTGTCAGTTCAGCAGGGGTCTTGAGTGTCTGTGTGAGCAGAGAGAGAGAGAGAGAGAGAGAGAGAGAGAGAGAGAGAGAGAGCGCCTGCAGTTTTCCTCATTCACCGCCCTGCTTGGTCACCTCTCTATCGTGAATAAGGAATAATGTTGGAATATCAGGATGACCGGTGTTATTTGCATTTCCCTGACGTTAAATGCTGGTTTACCCAGTTTCTATCAGCCAGTATCCTGCCTTGTGTTTGTTTGTTTGTTAATTGTAGCAGCACTGGGATCAAGAACCATCATGAGAATTGCCCTCTCACTTTACAGAATGACCGATTTACCAATGTGATCTGGGATATTTCCCAACCCTGGAAAAATTTCCGAAATAATAAAGCCTTGTGGGTGGTTTGTGTTTTGATTGGCTGAAAAAGCACAGCTAATTCTTAGTTTGCATCAAATTAGTATTTTTATTTTCTTTCGTGTCCTGCATTTCACCGTTCCATGCTAAGGTGTTGATTTGCCGAGGTAGGTGCTAACTGTCTAACTTAGCAGGCCTGTTTACGTGCAGGTGAGCTGACTCTAATGCCTGGAGTGAATTTGTTTTGTTGGAACCAAAATTTTTGAGTAATTCCGTTGTTGAGATGTCATTCCAGGTGCTTTGGTGTGAAATGGTTCCCTGTAGAGAAACTTACAGGCTCTGGTTTCTTTACAGTGGTGGTGATGGGAACCAGGCGTCACCATGGTCTACAACACAAATAGAGAAAATCATTTGCTGTCCAAAACCACGAGTGAACCTACACGAGTCTTCTGGGTTTTTTGTATGTAATGTTGTTGAATTGTTTTTTGAAGAAGGAAAAAAACCCCCCCCTTTTTTTTTTTTTTTTTTTTGCATTGCTGTGACCTACACGTTTGTTTTTTAATGCATTTTAGGCCAAAGCCTCATCTCAAAACCTCCCATGGAGCAGTGACTCAGGCATCAGGCAGTGCATTTGTAAACGTTCATGTAATAACTTTCTGTGATACGGCTTTTAGAAGCATTGAACTCCTCAGACGCCTGGTTCCTATCACCACCACTGCAGACAATTCTGACTTGTTTTTTTTTTTTTTTGTAGAAAGTCACATTTCACACCAAACCGCTGAAAGACTTGCATGGCAACCAGTCAGGTATGCAGAAATGGTGCAAAATCAGGACTTCATGCTCATGGGTATATTTTGGTTGTTCCATCTGAATTTAAGGCAAATTATTCAGTAAATGCATGAAGTAAATGTAAATCTTTGGGGTTTTGTGTAAAATCTCCCCTCAAATGAACAGAAACCGTGTTTTATGATCATAAACGTGATGTCACATGCTTACCAATTACTGCTGCAAGCCAAAAATCTCAGACGCTCTGCGTAATTTTTTATAAAAATCATTTTTACAGAGCAGATCACTGAAGAGACTCCATCTGTTTATAGTTCATAGCCCAGATTTGTGGACAAAGGGGTTCAGTTTCTTTTATTATAAGGGTTTAAAATGACATCACTCATTTATTTGACTGGAAACGAGAGTTACAGCCACGTTTTTAATGTAGCTTGTGAAATATGGAATTTGTGACGTAAAATACGACGAAGTGCGAGTTTAATAGGTTAAATCTGAAGTCATATTTGATCACACAGTGCTAAGTAAGAGCCTCCTGTCTGATTACTGTACTTGCCTGACCTATTTACCCAACCTAAACCACTTTATTATGCCCAGTTAACGTGCTTTTCTCTAGATTCCTGATCTCAACGTTTAGGACAGTTGAAAGTCAGATGTTAATACATAATGCCACATTTAGATTCAGTTAGATTACGTTGATATTTGTGATGCAGTTCAGCTCTCTGACCACACATACTGAAACCACTCATTCTGACTGTAGTAAATAGCTCAGTGCTTCTACAAGCAGAGCTTTAGCTGTCAGTTTATGTGACCAGAGGCAAAAAAAAGAAAGTGGTTCTTCCACAAACGGCACAGACACACTTTGGTTTTTATTTACAGAGCTGCCTTAAAGCATTAACATGCGTTTCTTTTACATTTAGTGCAAGTGACGTCTGATAAACTCGCTTTTTAATGTTTTATTTCCTTATCGTTTTGGTCCTTTTTAGGCTTCGGTGATTGGGCTGGCGTGACTGCTGCGTATGCGTGCGATTCTAAATGGTTATTAAAAGGAAAATATTTGTCCAGACTACGTTTGCAATTTGTCAGTCAGCTGACGTTTTCATCCAAAGCGGCGTACATTAGCCCTCTGCAGGGAAGGTCCCTCCGGAGCATCGTGGAGTTAAGTGCTTTGCTTTTGGGCAGGAGCTATCAGCTCGAGTAGAACCCATGACGTCTTGAGCTGTCCGACACCTCATCTGTGTAGCGACGAGGAGATGTAGACGCTTGTCTTTATCTGACTTGCTTGCCGTCACGTTTCCGTCAGGCTTTTTTAATCCGCTATCCGTGCACTGTTTGTAAATGTGCAGTGTCATGTTGGAAGCTTTCTGGTTTAAAAATGTATTTATTTATCTATTTTTGGAGGTAAGACGGTCTTTGCTGTCGCTGTGTCGGCATAGTGTTCTTCCCCCTCCTCGCCACATATTTTACGGTTTGTTTGTGAAAGCGTTCAGGTATTCACTGCGATCCAAACAGGGAAAGCGTGATTTCAGCCTTTGTAGTGATGAAGTGTAGAACTGTATAAGAAACATCAGCGTATTAATTGTATTAGAACCCAAAGATGGATCGTTTTGGAAAGATTAGTTTTTGCATGTTAAAGCAAAAAGCAGTATTGTTTGTTAGTATTTCATTTAGTTTTAAGGATATAATAATAATAATAATAATAATAATAAAGTAAAAAAATAAATAAAATAAGAAGGTAATTGTAAATTAAACGGTAGCTACATTCACATTAAGCCTCGTTGCTCAAATCCCATCACTCTGACACGACGGTTCACACTCGTTTAGGTAAGTGACTCAAATCGGTCACTAATCTGAACGAACCGGCGTCCTGAAATGACCCTCATGAGCTCCTCCTGCTCGGTAACGTCACATGACTGAATCACTGCATCATCTGCACAAACTAACGAGCAGAACGAGCTTCGCTGAGAAGATCATTAACTCTGATCAGCTCTCAGCTTCATTATTGGAGCCAGACGGAGGAGAAAAAGCTGAGATGATCTGCTTTTCCGCCGTTTACAGGCTTTGTCTGTTTGGCGCTGCTGCCAGAGTAGCTCTGAATGATGAGTCACATTAAGGTCACATGGCCGTGGATCGGATACGTATCCGATCTAAGACCACATATGGAAGTGGCTCAGGTCGGATTAGAAAAGATCAGATTTGTGTCCACACAGCCCTGAAAACATCAGATCTGAGTCACATTAGGCCAAAACATGGAATTTGTGCCAAACTGTGAGGCCAATATTTTGTCGAGTAAGCGTAGAAATGATGACTATATATACAAAGCCCAAGGTTATTCGCAGTAGTAGTAATATTAAGTAATATAGGATTATCGCTTAATATTTAACAGTAGTGGTAATACCAGGGATAGAAGTGATCAGTGTTAAAGTCACAAAAGAAGAAGAAACACACATAAAGGATTTCAAGTAACGGACTATAGTAAGAGAGAGTTTCCACACATTCTTGTAGCTTGACCGGTTAATCAGTCTATAGAGGTCATTACGCTCTCATTATTTCAAACGGTTCTTTCCTACTGTTTGACCAAGTCTCAGTTGTTTGTTTTGGCTTTATTTGTCCCGGCCATCATACATTCCAGAAGGACAGTGTCCTGAGAATAAGCAAGCCAAATAATTAGTTAATAAAATAATAATAAAGTTACTAAGAGCATTTCTCACTGCTAGTTTCCCTTTTCGTCAAATAAAGGTAGTAAACCATCACTGGGGCAGTTACCCTCTTGTCACTGGGGTGGGACCCTCAAGGGAACATCTCAGTACTTTTAATCGGGGAACATAACTGAACCATAATCCTAATTAACTAATAATCCACTGAAATGATCTGTTCTGAGCTGCACTGACTGCACAGCCCCCGTCTCGTCTCCAGGCTTTTATTTTACTGTTCTGTTTTAAAGCTTTAGCTCAGGAAAGGGTACAAATACGAACTTTTCACATGGAAAAACTGATTTAAAGTTCTCAATCAGACCTTAAGACCACTGCTGTACCTTTGAGGGAACGTTTACACTGTTTGTACCATGATGAATGGAAAAAATGTACCTGCACGGAACCTTCATTCAAAGCATAGAGCAGGCTAAGACTAAAAACAGATAATTGGTTCGTTTTGGATAGCTGTGCCTGCAGGTATTTGACAGGAACTCTTATCCAGTGTGCTTTACAGCGGTAGGTGAATGAAGCATTAGGAGTCTAGCCCAAGAACTGTAGCTGTGGTGTTCCTGCATTGGCTGGAAATCGGACTTTCCGTCTTCTGCGTGTGTTGCCAATAGTTACCTGCTCTGCTGTCTACTTCAGTGTCCAATTAACCCCCCGAAAGAATGTTTAAGAAAAAAAGTACGTTAGCCCACCACTATTGACTGAACACGTCAATAAATGGAACGCCAAGCAAATATCGGCTGCAATTCCGATATCAGGCCTCTAATCCGATTATCCCGTTATCTGTGAATAACACTTGCCACTGATGTATGGTTCCTTATAAAATGGAATCATGATGTTATGTATTAATGTCCAAGTTGATCTTAAGGTCCTTGATGGCTCCCACCCATATAATCACTTGCCCACCCAGTGATTTGACTCATGGCTGCAGTGTAGAGGGGAGGGGGGGGGGGGGGGGGGGGGGGGTCTTGATCCTCTCTGGTTCTCACAGAATGGTGAAAAAAGCATCAATTATTGGCTTCCTGTATTCACAGCCCCAGCTGGTGACCTGTCCTCGAGCCTCCGAACGCTAAAAGCCAATCTTATTTTCTTTGCAGCCGTTATTACCGGGGCTAATGAAAATGCACCCGTCCTCTGGCCCGGTGGCAGGGAGATGAATTGCTGTGAGGATTCGCTGTGATTTTCCCCCCACAGTCCCTTATTACCGGTGTGAGTGTGTGCGTGTGTTTTGTTTGGCGGGGAGGAGAGATGGTGGATGTGTGGTGGCATGAGGGGGCGGAGGCCACGAAGCTGCTTTGTGAGGCTGACTCAGCCACAGGCGATGTTCTGGGCAGCAGCCAAAAACTCGAAGGAAGCAGCCGTCCCATTGCTCCGCCCCCAAAGCCCCCAGAGAGGAGACTCAAATCAAGACTGAATCCCACCTGTTATAACCCAACACAGTACACACACTGAAACCAACCAGACCAATGTATACTTCCTGTGTATGTCGAGTGTAAACGCCTATTCACGCAGTTTGGGCTATGGGCTGTGACACTCTTGCGTTTTTAACAGGAGCCAGCTTGATTTTTTGATGTTGGACTGAAGTGATAGACCAACCAGACAGGTGCATACACCCTGTTAATTATGCGTGTAAAAGCCTATTCACACAGTTTTGTTGAAAACAGAAACGCTTTTTAATGCCGTCTTTAACATCGAGCCTGAAATTGATGGACTGTGACGCAGTGTTAAGTTTTTAATTGGACCCAGCTTGATTTTCAGCGTTGGATGGAAGTGATCAAGCTCAGGCTGACCTGTCAGAGCTTTAATCAGGCCTGAAAATATCCTCAGAATTTTCTGTTCGAGTCAAGCCCAACACTCAGCATCTTGTTTGGGGTTCAAACCCGATCTGAATCGTTTTAAGTCGCAGTCTCACCTGATAACACAGTTCTTTCCAAACCCGTCCTGACCCAAACCACGTTTCGAGACTGAACCTGACCCGATTGTAAAAACATTCTGTCCAAACCTGACTTGACCCAGCAGTCATGTTTTGATCTGAAACCGACCTGATTGTAATCAAACTCTATCCAAGTTTACCCGACTTGACCCGACCCACATTTTCAGTCAAACTAACCTGATTATAACAAAATTAGAACCTGAAACACACGTTTTAAATCAGAAAACTGGTCTGATTTGTAACAAAATTCTTTCCACAAAAATGACTCGGGTTCGGTCAAGAGCTGAATAAAACCGGGCCTGATGGCGCCAGTTACCGACAGTAACGACCGTCATTAGAGCGTCGATAAATAAAATGCAAAGCACAATCAAATAAAACGCTCTAATGAAATAATAACTGTTATGAAGGCTGAGGATTTGCCTCTAGTTTCCGCCCGGACCGAATTCGCCGCCGGACCGAACTCACGCGGATCGCGGCAGAAAGCGAGCATGCTGCGCAGACGGAGCGGGAGAGCAAGAGGGGGAGAGCAAGCGCCGCACAAGTAGAGAGCTGAAGGACTTTATTTACACTGATATGCGTGCATGACCTCATGTGAGTTAGCAGTTACAGTCGTTATGTAGCTTAAGTTAAACCTAACACAAGTCATAATGTGTGAGAGAGTTCATTGTTATACAGAGTGAGGTAATGCTTAGCAGAACGTTAGTTATGTGCCTCGGGCACATCATTTATGTGTTCACTGAAGTTCTTTAGCTGGTGCGAATTTCAGCGATTTTAGTGCATGTTTATGTAGAAGCTTGTAATCGTTTTTTTCTCTTCTGTTTGTTTCGTAGACCATATCAGTTTCATATCATTTCAAGTCATCGTACCATCTCATATCAGCCTTTTATAAGCCTAACATCGAGTTACATTCGGATGCATGCTTGCTGTCGGTTCTATGAGTCAACTTAAGAGTATATAAGACTGCATTGAAGAAGCATGAGGGCTATGGATGATCTGCTGTCGTTCAGTAAAGCACAATTAAGTTCACACTGACTGCCGCGTATTTCCTGGGCTCTAATAGGCCTTCCCAGTTTGATGTCCACCTATGAGTAAACGGAAACAGCCCCTACGGTGGGAATAGAGAATTATAGCAAACCTTTCCCACAATTTTCTGGTCCTTCGAGCCGGATGGACATTTGCTGGTATCGTTGACGCCAGTCAGTGTAAACAGTCATGCAGTCTGTCCGCCCTAAGCACCGTCCAGCTTACTTGCAAGATTATGAAGTAGCCATGGCAGGCTTTAATGAAACACCAGATCAGTTATTAACGGGAGCTGACGCAAGCCCCCTAGCAGTTACAGAACTGAACCATGTCTCATGCCCCTCACAACAGAGATGGAACACCATCATTGATGAGTGGCACCTCTCCCCTGAGCAGCCCATACACCAAGCGGACAGTGTTCTAGGCTCCAATTCCCAGTTCCTAGTTGGTAGAGAACCCTTTCAAACGATCTACCAAGCACAGATGGATGAAATTCATAGAGAAAACGTAAAGCTACACGAAACCCAGTGTGCAGTACGAGCTGATATAGCCCGTCTCCAGGCAGCGAAGGAGGATTTAGTCATACTAATGGAGAAAGCATGTCATCTTACACGTTCAGGCTCCCCCTTCGATTCAGAACCTGTCCGTCAGCAGCAGTCAGTCAAGTCATCTTGGACAGGAGAGGAGGAGTGGCCTGCTCCTCCTCCATGGATCTCCTCAGAGGTTGAAACCTCTGCTAGTGCTTATGAACCCCCTGCTCCTTCTCACAAGGGAGTTAACCCAGCTACTTCAACACCAAAGGTAGTTAACAGTGATAGCCACCCAAGACAAGTAGAGAAAATGGCGTCCTCTGACCCCAATGCTGTTAGCCCTGTATTGCGCTACCCTGGTTCTGAGGCCCCCCAGTTAAGCTCTGAACCTACCGCCCATACTCTTGGTCATACTGCATGGCCAGTCCACAACCCCTCAGGAGTGGAGCGGTACTATAGAGGACCCCAACCTACCATTCCCTACTTTCGTAATAAAGACCCCAGTGAGTTCGCTCGCCTCAAGATGGCACTAGACAACCTCCTACCTCCAGATAGTACAGAGCTGTTCAAGTATCAGGTGTTAGTAGACCATCTTAAGATAGAAGAAGCCTGCCTGATAGCTGACTCCTACCTCCATTCGTCTACCCCCTACACTGATACCATCTTAGCCCTCCATGAGAGGTTTGGTCAGCCTCACCAAATTGCCCTCCAGAGGATAGCGCACATAATGGACCTACCCGATGTACAAGATGGCCATCCTTCGGCCTTTGAGAAATTTTCACTCCAGGTCCAGTCATTAGTTGGTATGCTGCGGACTCTGGGACCAGAAGGTAGTGTAGAGCTACAATGCAGGTCTCACGTGGCTAGACTTCTCAATAAGCTTCCCCCAAATCGTCGGGCAGATTTTCGCCGCCATCTGCTGCATCACCCAAACACCGCATATACATTGGAAGGTTTAGCTGGATGGTTAAAGCATGAAGCCTGGTGTCAGGAATATGAGAGTGAGCACACTAGGAGGGAGAAGCGAGCCAAGCCCGTCTTACAGGGCATTCAGCGTCACAAGCACACTACTGCCACCGTTCTAATTGGGGTAGAAAATGAAAGGAGTCAAACCAGCACTAATGCTGGAGCTCCACCTAAGAGCCGACCTAAGTCACATTGTTTCTACTGCCAGAGCACCGAGCACCCCTTCAGCCAGTGCCCAGCCTTCCAAACCCTGACTAAGGACCAGGTAGCTAACTGGATCCGCCAGAACCGACGGTGCTGGCGCTGCGGTCGGTTCCACCAAGCTGCCCAGTGTGACCTACAGAAACCTTGTTCCCTCTGTAAGAGGAGACACTTAAGGATCCTTCACGCAGTGAATGACCAGCCCCAAAGGGATCAGCTGAAGGCCGAGTCCCACTTAGAGAACACATCCACCCAGCTGCTCTATTTGAATAAGCCTGTCAGCAATAATCGTGTACTGCTTAAGGTAGTGCGTGTCCTGCTTCATTGTGGAGAGTGCACCCTAGATACATTTGCTGTTCTAGATGATGGATCTGAGCGCACTATACTCCTACCAGAAGCCACAAGAAGACTTGGGTTAAAGGGAACCCCTGAGAGCCTTACTTTGAGGACCATACGACATGACATTCAAATGCTAAACGGGTCTTCAGTGTCTTTCCAAATTTCTCCCTTCTCACAGCCCTGGAGACGCTACCAGGTGTCACAAGCTTTCACAGCTTCTCGGTTGGCCCTAGTAGATCATGCCTATCCAGTATCCAAATTACAGTCTCAGTACCGCCACCTATCAGGTCTTCCACTCCAGCCATTCGAGAGAGCCAAACCCCTTCTTCTAGTTGGTGCTGACCACCCTCACCTTATAACCCCCATCGAGCCAGTGAAGTTAGGTCCTCCAGGTGGACCTGCAGCCGTCCACACCAGACTGGGATGGACGCTTCAGGGACCTACTAGGCTGGTGGAACGAGGGTTATCTCCGCAGCAGTGTTTACACACTTCAGTGGTACCGGATACTGCAGAGCTATTCCAGTGTGTAGAGAAGTTATGGCGAGTTGACACTGTTCCGTTCCGTAGGGAACAAGACTGCACCCGTTCAAAACAAGACCACGACGCCATAGAAATGCTAGAAACAAAGACAGTTCGCATTGAAGTAGAGGGTATGTATCGTTATGCAACGCCTCTGTTACGTAAGCGAGATATTCCCCTGCTCTGTTCCTCAGAAGCTGCTGTGTTACCTAGGCTCAGGAGCTTGGAGAGGAAGCTTGCTAAAGACCCTCAGAGTGCAGCGGCCTACCGTGCTGAAATCCAGAAATTACTTCTATCAGGGTCAGTGATGAAGCTCAAAGAGAGGCCTCCCAATGAAAGAGAATCGTGGTTTATTCCACACCATATGGTCTCGCACAATGCTAAGAATCGGATCGTATTCGATTGCTCCTTTCAGTCAGGTGGAATTAGCCTGAATGATGCCCTCCTTCCGGGGCCAAGCTTAGGCTCATCACTCCTTGGAGTTCTACTGCGTTTTAGAGAGCATGCGGTAGCCATTAGTGGAGACGTGCGAGCCATGTTCCACCAAGTTAGACTTCTGTCAGAGGACAGTCCACTCTTGAGGTTTATATGGCGGGACTTGAGACGAGAAGATCCACCTGATGTTTATGAGTGGAGAGTCTTACCCTTTGGAACAACATGCAGTCCATGCTGTGCAATCTATGCCCTGCAACGACATGTAAGGGAGAATACCCAACCGGGTGAAGATGTGAGACTCTCAGTAGAGCGCAATTTCTACGTTGATAATTGTCTACAGAGCCTGCCCTCAGCTGAAGAGGCCAGGAAGCTGATTGACAAGCTGAGAGCATTACTCACAAGAGGAGGTTTTGAGTTAAGGCAGTGGTCGAGCAACGTGCAGTCAGTCACCAGTCACCTTCCAATTGAAGCTAGGTCAGGCAGCAGTGAACAGTGGCTGGCTCATGAGAAGATTGAATCAGGAGAGGGAGCCCTAGGGCTCAGTTGGAACTGCCCCTTAGACATGTTGACATACAAGAGTCGGGTGATGAGTCATGGTCCAGCCACCATGAGAGTTATTTATAAAGTCCTAGCAAGTCAGTACGACCCTCTAGGGTACATCATTCCCTTTGTGACCCGTGCCAAGGTAATAGTCCAACGTCTGTGGGGGAAACGTCGTGGGTGGGATGACCCCCTTCTCCCAGGTGACTTGCTGCAAAGTTGGACCCGATGGGAAGAAGAGCTATCACTTTTACCCAAGATTCACTTGCCAAGATCCTATGTGCCAAGGAGTGTCAACCAGGCAGAAGTTACTAGAGAGCTCCACATCTTCTGCGACGCATCAGAGAGCGCATACGGAGCAGTAGCTTACCTCCGGACAGTCGAATCATCAGGTACCACACACCTCTCATTTGTGATGGCACGGTCCAGGGTAGCGCCTAAAAAAACACTGTCCATACCGCGATTGGAGCTTTGCGCAGCTGTAAGTGGAGCTCAGCTAGCTCAGTTGTTACAGAACGAACTGACCTTACAGATACATGGCCGTGTCTGCTGGTCAGATTCAACTACTGTACTAGCATGGATCAAATCAGAGTCATGCAGGTTTAAGGTGTTCGTCGGTACCAGGATAGCCGAAATCCATGAAATCACAGATGCCGCAGATTGGCGCTATGTAGACTCAGAGCTGAATCCGGCCGATGATATCACTAGAGGGAAGACACTGATAGAATTGAGTAAACCCAGTAGGTGGACTCATGGGCCCCTGTTCCTCCTCCGAGGTGCAGAGAGCTGGCCAGCAGCCCCAGATACGTCACATGAGCCTGACTCATCAGAGCTTCGTCGTTCGGTGTTCTGTGGTGCGATTTCCTCTACAGAGTTGAGTTATCAGCAGTTCGAGTCTTGGGAGGAACTCGTAGAGTCAGTGGTGCAGAAGCAACATGGGGTTTCCAGTTCTGGAGATGTTCCTACTGCAGAAGATTATACAAGAGCGGAGATGTTTATCCTGCAGCGAACGCAACAAGAATGTTTTGGCGAAGACCTGACCAGATTGAAGGCTGGTAAACCTTTGCTATGCAGTAGTCGCTTGCTCACCCTAGCGCCCAGCTTGGATGTAGGCAGCGACTTGATTCGAGTAGGTGGGCGACTGAGAAGAGCCAAAGAGCTAGATGCAGCCATTGTGCACCCCGTTGTCTTGGATTCAGTTCATCCCGCCGTAAAGCTACTTATTCAGAAATATGATCAGAGCCTTCACCATCCTGGGGCTGAGAGAGTGTACGCAGAGATGAGGCGACGCTTCTGGATTCTTCGAAGCCGAGAGGCCATCCGTCGACACCAGCGAGCCTGTGTCGAGTGCCAAAGATGGAGAGCTAAACCAGAAGTCCCCAAAATGGCAGACCTCCCGGAGTCTCGACTACGTTTGTTTAAGCCAGTGTTCTACTCCACTGGGACAGATTGTTTCGGACCTTTTGTGGTGAAGGTGGGTAGACGTTTGGAGAAACGATGGGGGATTCTCTTTAAGTGCTTGACCACCAAGGCCATACACATTGAGATACTCCACAGCCTGAGTACTGATTCATTTCTAATGTCCCTCAGAAGGTTCATAGCACGCCGAGGAATTCCCAAGGAATTATGGTCTGACCAAGGCACCAACTTCAAAGGAGGTGAGAAGGAGATTGAAGTAGCCTTCAAAGCCATGTCACCAGAATTGCAGTGTCTGTTGGCTAAGCAGCAGATTGCCTTTAATTTCAACCCTCCAGCGGCTCCTCACTTTGGAGGTGTGTGGGAGCGAGAGATTCGATCTATCAAAGAGGCACTTTACAAGACTGTAGGAGCGCAACCAGTTCAAGAAGAGATCTTGCAAACGGTCCTTCTCGAGGTTGAGAACATTTTGAATTCCAGACCCTTAGGTTACGTATCGTCTGACATAGCTGATACAGACCCAGTGACTCCCAATCTTCTGCTGATGGGGCGGCTTGATAGTGCCCTCCCCCAGGTGATCTATCCACAATCAGTTAAATTTAGTCAGCGGAAATGGAGACATGCACAAGTTCTCGCTGATCAGTTTTGGTCAGCTTTCATTCGGCATTACCTTCCCAGCCTGCAAGCTAGAGTCAAGTGGTTTAAGTCCTCTCCAGGGATACCAGTAGGAGCCGTGGTTCTGGTGGTGGACCCTCAGCAGGCGAGAGCGCAATGGCCTATCGGCAAAGTAGTGAAGGTGCACCCCAGTAGAGATGGTCAAGTGAGGTCTGTGGATGTTCTCATCCACAGTAAGGTCTATACTAGACCTGTAGCCAGACTCATCGTCCTTCCTGCAGTAGCTGGTAGAGACAACGACATGCCGCAGGATACATCCTCCAACCAAGTCAGCCTTTCCAGTGTTGTAAATCGTGGGAGCGATTTAGGGGCGGCTGTTATGAAGGCTGAGGATTTGCCTCTAGTTTCCGCCCGGACCGAATTCGCCGCCGGACCGAACTCACGCGGATCGCGGCAGAAAGCGAGCATGCTGCGCAGACGGAGCGGGAGAGCAAGAGGGGGAGAGCAAGCGCCGCACAAGTAGAGAGCTGAAGGACTTTATTTACACTGATATGCGTGCATGACCTCATGTGAGTTAGCAGTTACAGTCGTTATGTAGCTTAAGTTAAACCTAACACAAGTCATAATGTGTGAGAGAGTTCATTGTTATACAGAGTGAGGTAATGCTTAGCAGAACGTTAGTTATGTGCCTCGGGCACATCATTTATGTGTTCACTGAAGTTCTTTAGCTGGTGCGAATTTCAGCGATTTTAGTGCATGTTTATGTAGAAGCTTGTAATCGTTTTTTTCTCTTCTGTTTGTTTCGTAGACCATATCAGTTTCATATCATTTCAAGTCATCGTACCATCTCATATCAGCCTTTTATAAGCCTAACATCGAGTTACATTCGGATGCATGCTTGCTGTCGGTTCTATGAGTCAACTTAAGAGTATATAAGACTGCATTGAAGAAGCATGAGGGCTATGGATGATCTGCTGTCGTTCAGTAAAGCACAATTAAGTTCACACTGACTGCCGCGTATTTCCTGGGCTCTAATAGGCCTTCCCAGTTTGATGTCCACCTATGAGTAAACGGAAACAGCCCCTACGGTGGGAATAGAGAATTATAGCAAACCTTTCCCACAATAACGGTCAAAAATGAAGATTCAATTCCACTTGAACAAATTTAGTGAATTAATGCTTTTGAACAGAACCTAATCGCTTGGATTCAGTTGTGGGCCTCATGTGCTGAGTGGGTGACTCTGGCAGTCCAGATTAAAACTGATTTAAGGTAGTGAAAGTAGTAAAGAGTGAAAGAAGGAGATGAAGTGAAGCAGGCGGAAGCGCAGAGTAAATTCTGTTAAAAACGGAAGGCGGGCTCTGAGAACCCAGGCGTGAAATTTGAGCCCAGCACACATTTAATGAACGACATCCGACCTATACGTGAGCAAGTCCAGCCCCGTTGGGTTCGGACAAACATTTCAAGCTCTGGTTGTCAAGGTTTCAGCCCAAGCCAGTGTGTGTCAGCATGGTGGCGGAACAGCTTGTACACTGAATGCACAGTGTGGCTGAGGGAACTGTTTACATGGTAGTGAAAGAGTTTGTGCTGAAAGTATTTGTTTGAAAATTGCAGAGAAACTTTGGAGTATTTTATACTTTACATTTGTACTTTATATTGAATATTATTGGATTGATTGTAGCATTACAGTATTAAATTTAGTTGCTGGACTTCAGATTGACATGATTACTGAAAGCTGTTTGCGCTTCCTGCCAGTGCGGATGGTAAGTGTATCAAGTTGTGATTTTTCTGACCGATATTGCAATTTCAACGCAATTATTTTCTGTAAATTTATTACATTTCTATTTTATCATGAAGACCAGCACAAAGTTTTCAGCCTTGAGGCTTGAATGCTGAAGGTAGTGTGCCAGAGTTTGCAAGCTCTTAGGTGAAATGTGCCCACTTTAAACTTGCTAAGACAGCGATGATTAATTGGAGCTCTTTTTAATTTTGCACTCTTTCAAATTTCAGTATTAAACAGGCAGTTGTTTAGCCTTAGCTACTGCATACCCAAACCCCATAGAATACATGTACACAAACCAACCAGTGAAACGAGTCGGCAGGAGGGTGTGCTGATAGCGTTTGACTGAAAGTTGAGGCCGGAGCTGGGCTTCAGGTGTACAGTGTGGTTATATGATACGATGTAGGAAATTCCCAGGAGTGTTGTCAAACGACACTGCTGTTCTGATGTCTGCTGTCATCAGAGACCCATTCTGACACAGCTGAAAAGAAGAAAAAACCACATGGCTATACTGTTCCCCCTTCCCTCCGGTGACTCGGTGCTGTTCTAAGGCTTTCGGGGGTAAATGCACTTCTTTGTGTTGAAGGTGAGCGACCAATTTACCAATTTCCTGCGTGTTGCAGATCCAGAAACCTGGATCTGCAGATGCACAAAGATTGTCTGCTGGCATGTGGATACAGGGCTACTATCTTTATCGTTATTATTATTATTATTATTATTATTATTATTATTGGCACTAAGCACATTTATTTTGTGGAGAACATCGGGAACATTTGGTCTGTTACGACCACAGTGGGTGCAAAATTGCGTGTGGGGGATATCGTAGCTGCTTTATGCTAAAACTTTTCTATTTTCTTGCTTAATTGCAAAGTAACAGTAAAAATCAAGCATAACATGGGAATTTTTTGGCGTGGGAATGTTTAACGCTTAAAACCTCTGTGAAACTGTATGTAGTGTCTTCCAATATATTTCTGCCTAGGAGTTATGTGGCATTACAGCACATAACTGCCACAGAGGAACATCCTATTACTGACCATAGATACAATAAACAGAACAGCTTTTCAGATGGATAGATAGAGATAGATAGATCTTTATTGAGCCCGGAGGGAAATTAGTGTTTCAGTAGCAAGACATATAATTACACATGAACTTACATAAACTATACAGAAAAATACAAAATAGAAATAAGTCTAGACAGATGTTAAAGTACAAGAGAAATAAAATAAAGTATGAAAGTATATTTACATATTTACATGGCATATGAGACAGATTCGCTGTATTTACAAGACAGCAGGCACTGAGTGGTATGAGGTCGTCTAACAGCACATATTATAGGCATAACTATTGTAGGCATAAATATTGTATTTATTTTGGCATTCGTTTGAAATCGTATGAGGGTATTTGCGCACATCCGACAGCTGTTTGCAACTTGAGCCCTATTTGAGCTGGGTTAGTTTGAATAGAAGGTCTGTCAATGCCATTTATAAGAAACAGGTCTGTTTTAAATATGAGGATCAAAATTCAGGATAAAATTGAGCTCCATTTTAGCCTTATTGTGTGGTCACCAAATAACCTGAGGTGCTGATGTCTTTTACCAGGGTTTATTACGTCACCGCGATTTTGAAACAAACGGGACTACTGTTGCTAAATAAGGTCAGAGTTGCAGATGATTGGTCTCGTCGTTAGTCGCTTGGATAAGGTAAGGCTAATCCAGCTCGATTAGACCTTCAGTCTCTCTGAATGAAGTGACTTTTCTACTTCATAGACTGAATTATGTCAACAGACAGAAATGCATTGTCATACGAAGTAACTGGCCTGCTTTAAATGGATGGATGTCTTCTGACAAGCCACCAGTCCACGGCTGATAATCAACTAAAGAAGCAAGCTGCTGCTTTAGCTGCTTGGCTAAGTGCTGCTCGCAGCTACTACAGCCTCTTGAGCCATTTTTGCATGATTTAAAACAGCATGTGCTTTTAAGAATGCTTCATATTCAAGGTATGGTATTTACTCCAGCATTGTTATTGTAGCTTAACCTCTTTTCTCTACATGTAGAAAAATTATCTATTCAAAATTTGATATATCTAAATATTCCATAGAAAAGTGCAGGAAGTGCAAGTTTCAATTTTTTTTGTTTTTGAAACCAGTTTCCAGCCATAGTGTCCCTGGAAAATTAACAGACGGTGATTGTGTTCTTTAAGTATCGCATCGCTCATGATAAAGTTTCTCACAGTAATGATGAAATATCATATTGCCCACCTCTGTGACCTGCACTGTTAGATGTGCTTGTGTGCTGTGGGTCTTGTAAATGCTGCCGCTCCGCTGTGGCTCAGTGACAAGTGAGACAAAAAGGCGAGTATTGATTGGTGGAGCCGGCAGGCGTGTGTGTGGGCTCAGGCCCAGGGGAGTGACCAGGGCTTGGAGACTGACCTGATAAAGAGCGCGATGTCACCATCATGGTCTAATGTGGGCTAATGGCTGTTTGAAACACTTCCATGTCTGCCTGTTTGCACACCTGGAACAACGAGAGAGACGCTTTTCACAACCAGCCTGATTACAGCCCCGATGGTGACTAGAGGTGTGAAAATATAACAGTCTGAAGATGAGAGTCGATGACATCTGTCCAGTATGTTCATTATTTGGCCAAAATGAAATTCTTTGGCTTTTAAGTACTTGCCAAAGCTGATATATTCTGAATAGCCTGCTTGGAATTAAGTAGTAGTGCAAATGAGTGCAATCAAGTAGTGGTTGGTACGGTGTAGTGGAGAACACCTCAGCCTTCTGTGCTGTAGCCTGGAGTTCAATCCCTGCCTGGGCAAGCACCCTGCACTATACCAATAAGAGTCCTTGGGCAAGACTCCTAACACCGCCTTCTGTGTAAAATTATCAAAGTCGCTCTGGATTAAAGCATCTGCCAAATGCTGTAAATGTAATGCAGTGTATCTTAACAGATAAAACATTAAAATCTAGCTGGTTGTAAATGAAGTGCATTAGTTTGCCATGTTACATTTTTAATAATTAGCTTGGATCAAGAAGCGTTGCAGTGGAGGAGAGTGGATTTTGTTGCATGTCAGAAAAGCGCTTCTGTGCAGCTGTAAGTAAAGTATGTTTCATAGTTTTGATCCCTGGTCAGTCTCTTTCAATAGTAGTCTTTGCAGAACAGTGACAGCAGGGCTCATATCTGTGGCTCATGCGTCCAGAGAGCTCACTTCTCTAGTATTACGTCTTGTTGGAGTCTTTTTGGCTGGTTGAGCTGTAGTTGAATGTCCTCTAAAAGCCCGACAGAGTGAGTGATTTTAGAAATCTTGTCTTTTTGGTGACTCACTGTACAGTTGGTGTGTAGACAAAGTCTTTGTTTTATATGCTCACGCTGTATGAAAATGCTCGGTCCAACTGACCTGCTACATCAAACACAGACACAAGGGAGCTGCAGCTGGATAGGCCAGTGGATAACACCCCCACCTGTAAGGACAGTAAAAGGTTCAGTTCCTCATTCAGGCAGGAATACCGCTGCAGTTACAGTAAGAGTCCTGTATGCTTATCCTGTTTAAATGCAAAGCAGTGTGATGTACTTAAACATTTCAAACATGTTTACTAAACGTCGTTGCTTTTTATTATTAACAGTAGTACATGTTTCACTAGCAGTGATAAATTTGATTAAATAAAAAAATCTGCTTGTAAAATCCACTTAATCCAGTCGACTGATCAGTGGAGAAATGTAAGATTTTACAAAGCGTTTAATTAGTAAAGAATCTAAAACAAAACAAAGTGTTATGAGAGCAGAGATTAAAACTTCTTTCAGTGCCCCGTTCAGCTGTTATACTTCTCGCTCTCTCTTTCTTT